>NC_092288.1:23968087-23985587 GCF_036320965.1 Panulirus ornatus | reverse complement strand
ATCCTAATTAGGGGTCGTTACCGTCATGCTCAAGGATCGTACCGTCGTGCTCAAGGATTGTACCATCGTGCTGAAGGGTCGTACCGTCGTGCTCAAGGGTCGTACCGTCGTGTTCAAGGATCGTACCGTCGTGTTCAAGGATCGTACCGTCGTGCTCAAGGATCGTACCGTCGTGCTCAAGGGTCGTACCGTCGTGCTCAAGGGTCGTACCGTCGTGCTCAAGGGTCGTATACCGTCGTGCTCAAGGGTCGTACCGTCGTGCTCAAGGGTCGTTGCCGTCGTGCTCAAGGGTCGTACCGTCGTGTTCAAGGATCGTACCGTCGTGCTCAAGGGTCGTACCGTCGTGCTCAAGGATCGTACCGTCGTGCTCAAGGATCGTACCGTCGTGTTCAAGGGTCGTATACCGTCGTGCTCAAGGATCGTACCGTCGTGCTCAAGGATTGTACCGTCGTGCTCAAGGGTCGTACCGTCGTGCTGAAGGGTCGTACCGTCGTGCTCAAGGATCGTACCGTCGTGCTCAAGGGTCGTACCGTCGTGCTCAAGGGTCGTTACCGTCGTGCTCAAGGGTCGTACCGTCGTGCTTAAGGATCGTACCGTCGTGCTCAAGGGTCGTACCGTCGTGCTGAAGGGTTGTACCGTCGTGCTCAAGGATCGTACCGTCGTGCTCAAGGGTCGTACCGTCGTGCTGAAGGGTCGTTACCGTCGTGCTCAAGGGTCGTTACCGTCGTGCTCAAGGGTCGTACCGTCGTGCTCAAGGGTCGTACCGTCGTGCTCAAGGATCGTACCGTCGTGCTCAAGGGTCGTACCGTCGTGCTCAAGGATCGTACCGTCGTGTTCAAGGGTCGCACCGTCGAGCACGACGGTACGACCCTTGAGCACGACGGTACGACCTTGAGCACGACGGTACGACCCTTGAGCACGACGGTACGACCTTGAGCACGACGGTACGACCTTGAGCACGACGGTACGACCTTGAGCACGACGGTACGACCCTTGAGCACGACGGTACGACCTTGAGCACGACGGTACGACCCTTGAGCACGACGGTACGACCCTTGAGCACGACGGTTACGACCCCTTGAGCACGACGGTACGACCCTTGAGCACGACGGTACGACCTTGAGCACGACGGTACGACCCTTGAGCACGACGGTACGACCTTGAGCACGACGGTACACCCTTGAGCACGACGGTACGACCTTGAGCACGACGGTACGACCTTGAGCACGACGGTACGACCCTTGGGCACGACGGTACGACCTTGAGCACGACGGTACGACCTTGAGCACGACGGTACGACCTTGAGCACGACGGTACGACCTTGAGCACGACGGTACGACCTTGAGCACGACGGTACGACCTTGAGCACGACGGTACGACCTTGAGCACGACGGTACGACCTTGAGCACGACGGTACGACCTTGAGCACGACGGTACGACCTTGAGCACGACGGTACGACCCTTGAGCACGACGGTACACCCTTGAGCACGACGGTACACCCTTGAGCACGACGGTTACGACCCCTTGAGCACGACGGTACACCCTTGAGCACGACGGTACGACCCTTGAGCACGACGGTACGACCTTGAGCACGACGGTACGACCTTGAGCACGACGGTACGACCTTGAGCACGACGGTACGACCCTTGAGCACGACGGTACGACCCTTGAGCACGACGGTACACCCTTGAGCACGACGGTACGACCTTGAGCACGACGGTACACCCTTGAGCACGACGGTACACCCTTGAGCACGACGGTACACCCTTGAGCACGACGGTACACCCTTGAGCACGACGGTACGACCCTTGAGCACGACGGTACGACCCTTGAGCACGACGGTACACCCTTGAGCACGACGGTACACCCTTGAGCACGACGGTACACCCTTGAGCACGACGGTACACCCTTGAGCACGACGGTACACCCTTGAGCACGACGGTACACCCTTGAGCACGACGGTACACCCTTGAGCACGACGGTACACCCTTGAGCACGACGGTACGACCCTTGAGCACGACGGTACACCCTTGAGCACGACGGTACACCCTTGAGCACGACGGTACGACCCTTGAGCACGACGGTACACCCTTGAGCACGACGGTACACCCTTGAGCACGACGGTACACCCTTGAGCACGACGGTACACCCTTGAGCACGACGGTACACCCTTGAGCACGACGGTACACCCTTGAGCACGACGGTACACCCTTGAGCACGACGGTACGACCTTGAGCACGACGGTACGACCTTGAGCACGACGGTACACCCTTGAGCACGACGGTACGACCTTGAGCACGACGGTACGACCTTGAGCACGACGGTACGACCTTGAGCACGACGGTACACCCTTGAGCACGACGGTACACCCTTGAGCACGACGGTACGACCTTGAGCACGACGGTACACCCTTGAGCACGACGGTACGACCTTGAGCACGACGGTACGACCCTTGAGCACGACGGTACGACCTTGAGCACGACGGTACGACCTTGAGCACGACGGTACACCCTTGAGCACGACGGTACGACCTTGAGCACGACGGTACGACCTTGAGCACGACGGTACGACCTTGAGCACGACGGTACGACCTTGAGCACGACGGTACGACCTTGAGCACGACGGTACGACCTTGAGCACGACGGTACGACCTTGAGCACGACGGTACGACCCTTGAGCACGACGGTACGACCTTGAGCACGACGGTACGACCCTTGAGCACGACGGTACGACCCTTGAGCACGACGGTACGACCCTTGAGCACGACGGTACGACCTTGAGCACGACGGTACGACCTTGAGCACGACGGTACGACCCTTGAGCACGACGGTACGACCTTGAGCACGACGGTACGACCTTGAGCACGACGGTACGACCCTTGAGCACGACGGTACACCCTTGAGCACGACGGTACGACCCTTGAGCACGACGGTACGACCTTGAGCACGACGGTACGACCTTGAGCACGACGGTACGACCTTGAGCACGACGGTACGACCTTGAGCACGACGGTACGACCTTGAGCACGACGGTACGACCCTTGAGCACGACGGTACGACCTTGAGCACGACGGTACGACCCTTGAGCACGACGGTACGACCTTGAGCACGACGGTACGACCTTGAGCACGACGGTACGACCCTTGAGCACGACGGTACGACCCTTGAGCACGACGGTACGACCCTTGAGCACGACGGTACACCCTTGAGCACGACGGTACGACCCTTGAGCACGACGGTACGACCTTGAGCACGACGGTACGACCTTGAGCACGACGGTACGACCTTGAGCACGACGGTACGACCCTTGGGCACGACGGTACGACCTTGAGCACGACGGTACACCCTTGAGCACGACGGTACGACCTTGAGCACGACGGTACACCCTTGAGCACGACGGTACGACCTTGAGCACGACGGTACGACCCTTGGGCACGACGGTACGACCTTGAGCACGACGGTTACGACCCCTTGAGCACGACGGTACGACCCTTGAGCACGACGGTACGACCTTGAGCACGACGGTACGACCTTGAGCACGACGGTACACCCTTGAGCACGACGGTACGACCTTGAGCACGACGGTACGACCTTGAGCACGACGGTACGACCTTGAGCACGACGGTACGACCTTGAGCACGACGGTACGACCCTTGAGCACGACGGTACGACCCTTGAGCACGACGGTACGACCTTGAGCACGACGGTACGACCTTGAGCACGACGGTACGACCTTGAGCACGACGGTACACCCTTGAGCACGACGGTACGACCCTTGAGCACGACGGTACACCCTTGAGCACGACGGTACGACCCTTGGGCACGACGGTACGACCTTGAGCACGACGGTACACCCTTGAGCACGACGGTACGACCCTTGAGCACGACGGTACGACCTTGAGCACGACGGTACACCCTTGAGCACGACGGTACGACCTTGAGCACGACGGTACGACCCTTGAGCACGACGGTACACCCTTGAGCACGACGGTACGACCCTTGAGCACGACGGTACACCCTTGAGCACGACGGTACACCCTTGAGCACGACGGTACACCCTTGAGCACGACGGTACGACCTTGAGCACGACGGTACACCCTTGAGCACGACGGTACACCCTTGAGCACGACGGTTACGACCCCTTGAGCACGACGGTACGACCCTTGAGCACGACGGTACGACCTTGAGCACGACGGTACGACCCTTGAGCACGACGGTACACCCTTGAGCACGACGGTACACCCTTGAGCACGACGGTACGACCTTGACACGACGGTACACCCTTGAGCACGACGGTACGACCCTTGAGCACGACGGTACGACCTTGAGCACGACGGTACACCCTTGAGCACGACGGTACGACCCTTGAGCACGACGGTACGACCCTTGAGCACGACGGTACACCCTTGAGCACGACGGTACACCCTTGAGCACGACGGTACGACCTTGAGCACGACGGTACGACCCTTGAGCACGACGGTACGACCCTTGAGCACGACGGTACGACCTTGAGCACGACGGTACACCCTTGAGCACGACGGTACGACCCTTGAGCACGACGGTACGACCCTTGAGCACGACGGTACGACCCTTGAGCACGACGGTACGACCTTGAGCACGACGGTACACCCTTGAGCACGACGGTACGACCTTGAGCACGACGGTACACCCTTGAGCACGACGGTACGACCCTTGAGCACGACGGTACACCCTTGAGCACGACGGTACGACCCTTGAGCACGACGGTACGACCCTTGAGCACGACGGTACGACCCTTGAGCACGACGGTACGACCCTTGAGCACGACGGTACGACCTTGAGCACGACGGTACGACCCTTGAGCACGACGGTTACGACCCCTTGAGCACGACGGTACGACCCTTGAGCACGACGGTACACCCTTGAGCACGACGGTACACCCTTGAGCACGACGGTACGACCTTGAGCACGACGGTACGACCCTTGAGCACGACGGTACGACCCTTGAGCACGACGGTACGACCTTGAGCACGACGGTACACCCTTGAGCACGACGGTACGACCCTTGAGCACGACGGTACGACCCTTGAGCACGACGGTACGACCTTGAGCACGACGGTACGACCTTGAGCACGACGGTACGACCTTGAGCACGACGGTACGACCTTGAGCACGACGGTACGACCTTGAGCACGACGGTACGACCTTGAGCACGACGGTACGACCTTGAGCACGACGGTACGACCTTGAGCACGACGGTACGACCTTGAGCACGACGGTACGACCTTGAGCACGACGGTACGACCTTGAGCACGACGGTACGACCTTGAGCACGACGGTACGACCTTGAGCACGACGGTACGACCTTGAGCACGACGGTACGACCTTGAGCACGACGGTACGACCTTGAGCACGACGGTACGACCTTGAGCACGACGGTACGACCCTTGGGCACGACGGTACGACCTTGAGCACGACGGTTACGACCCCTTGAGCACGACGGTACGACCTTGAGCACGACGGTACACCCTTGAGCACGACGGTACGACCTTGAGCACGACGGTACACCCTTGAGCACGACGGTACGACCTTGAGCACGACGGTACGACCTTGAGCACGACGGTTACGACCCCTTGAGCACGACGGTACGACCCTTGAGCACGACGGTACGACCTTGAGCACGACGGTACGACCCTTGAGCACGACGGTTACGACCCCTTGAGCACGACGGTACACCCTTGAGCACGACGGTACGACCCTTGAGCACGACGGTACGACCTTGAGCACGACGGTACGACCCTTGAGCACGACGGTACGACCCTTGAGCACGACGGTACGACCCTTGAGCACGACGGTACGACCCTTGAGCACGACGGTACGACCCTTGAGCACGACGGTACGACCCTTGAGCACGACGGTACACCCTTGAGCACGACGGTACGACCTTGAGCACGACGGTACGACCTTGAGCACGACGGTACGACCTTGAGCACGACGGTACGACCCTTGAGCACGACGGTACGACCTTGAGCACGACGGTACGACCCTTGAGCACGACGGTACGACCTTGAGCACGACGGTACGACCCTTGAGCACGACGGTACGACCTTGACACGACGTACGACCCTTGAGCACGACGGTACGACCTTGAGCACGACGGTACGACCTTGAGCACGACGGTACGACCCTTGAGCACGACGGTACGACCTTGACACGACGGTACACCCTTGAGCACGACGTACGACCCTTGAGCACGACGGTACGACCCTTGAGCACGACGGTACGACCTTGAGCACGACGGTACGACCTTGAGCACGACGGTACGACCTTGAGCACGACGGTACGACCTTGACACGACGTACGACCCTTGAGCACGACGGTACGACCCTTGAGCACGACGGTACGACCTTGAGCACGACGGTACGACCTTGAGCACGACGGTACGACCTTGAGCACGACGGTACGACCCTTGAGCACGACGGTACACCCTTGAGCACGACGGTACACCCTTGAGCACGACGGTACGACCTTGAGCACGACGGTTACGACCCCTTGAGCACGACGGTACGACCTTGAGCACGACGGTACGACCTTGAGCACGACGGTACGACCCTTGAGCACGACGGTACACCCTTGAGCACGACGGTACGACCTTGAGCACGACGGTTACGACCCCTTGAGCACGACGGTACGACCTTGAGCACGACGGTACACCCTTGAGCACGACGGTACGACCCTTGAGCACGACGGTACGACCTTGAGCACGACGGTACACCCTTGAGCACGACGGTACGACCTTGAGCACGACGGTACACCCTTGAGCACGACGGTACGACCTTGAGCACGACGGTACGACCTTGAGCACGACGGTACGACCTTGAGCACGACGGTACGACCTTGAGCACGACGGTTACGACCCCTTGAGCACGACGGTACACCCTTGAGCACGACGGTACACCCTTGAGCACGACGGTACACCCTTGAGCACGACGGTACGACCTTGAGCACGACGGTACGACCTTGAGCACGACGGTACACCCTTGAGCACGACGGTACGACCTTGAGCACGACGGTACGACCTTGAGCACGACGGTTACGACCCCTTGAGCACGACGGTACACCCTTGAGCACGACGGTACACCCTTGAGCACGACGGTACACCCTTGAGCACGACGGTACACCCTTGAGCACGACGGTACGACCTTGAGCACGACGGTACACCCTTGAGCACGACGGTACACCCTTGAGCACGACGGTACACCCTTGAGCACGACGGTACGACCCTTGAGCACGACGGTACGACCTTGAGCACGACGGTACGACCCTTGAGCACGACGGTACGACCCTTGAGCACGACGGTACGACCTTGAGCACGACGGTACGACCTTGAGCACGACGGTACACCCTTGAGCACGACGGTACGACCTTGAGCACGACGGTACGACCTTGAGCACGACGGTACACCCTTGAGCACGACGGTACACCCTTGAGCACGACGGTACACCCTTGAGCACGACGGTACGACCTTGAGCACGACGGTACGACCCTTGAGCACGACGGTACACCCTTGAGCACGACGGTACGACCTTGAGCACGACGGTACGACCTTGAGCACGACGGTACGACCCTTGAGCACGACGGTACACCCTTGAGCACGACGGTACGACCTTGAGCACGACGGTACGACCTTGAGCACGACGGTTACGACCCCTTGAGCACGACGGTACACCCTTGAGCACGACGGTACACCCTTGAGCACGACGGTACACCCTTGAGCACGACGGTACACCCTTGAGCACGACGGTACGATCCTTGAGCACGACGGTACGACCCTTGAGCACGACGGTACGACCCTTGAGCACGACGGTCCGACCCTTGAGCACGACGGTACGACCCTTGAGCACGACGGTACGACCCTTGAGCACGAAGGTACGATCCTTGAGCACGACGGTACGACCCTTGAGCACGACGGTACGACCCTTGAGCACGACAGTACGACCCTTGAGCACGACGGTACGACCCTTGAGCACGATGGTACGATCCTTGAGCACGACGGTACGACCCTTGAGCCACGACGGTACGACCCTTGAGCACGACGGTACGACCCCTTGAGCACGACGGTGCGACCCTTGAGCACGACGGTACGACCCTTGAGCACGACGGTACGACCCTTGAGCACGACGGTACGATCCTTGAGCACGACGGTACGACCCTTGAGCACGACGGTACGACCCTTGAGCACGACAGTACGACCCTTGAGCACGACGGTACGACCCTTGAGCACGATGGTACGATCCTTGACCACGACGGAACGACCCTTGAGCACGACGGTACGACCCTTGGGCACGACGGTACGACCCTTGAGCACGACGGTACGACCCTTGGGCACGACGGTACGACCCTTGAGCACGACGGTACGACCCTTGGGAACGACGGTACGACCCTTGAGCACGACGGTACGATCCTTGGGCACGACGGTACGACCCTTGAGCACGACGGTACGACCCTTGAGCACGACGGTACAACACGACCCGTCCCGTCCCTACACTGATTAGGTCTTACTACCCGAGGGTCGTAACGCCGTGCTCAATGGTCGTGCTGAACGCCCGGTAGTACACTACAGCAGTGTTGTCAACGCCCGGTAGTACACCACACCAGTATTGTCAACGCCCGGTAGTACACCCCACCAGTGTTGTGAACGCCCGGTAGTACACCACACCAGTGTTGTCAACGCCCGGTAGTACACCACACCAGTATTGTCAACGCCCGGTAGTACACCACACCAGTGTTGTGAACGCCCGGTAGTACACCACACCAGTATTGTCAACGCCCGGTAGTACACCACACCAGTATTGTCAACGCCCGGTAGTACACCCCACCAATATTGTCAACGCCCGGTAGTACACCATACCAGTATTGTGAACGCCCGGTAGTACACTACACCAGTGTTGTGAACGCCCGGTAGTACACCACACCAGTGTTGTGAACGCCCGGTAGTACACCATACCAGTGTTGTAAACGCCCGGTAGTACACCATACCAGTATTGTCAACGCCCGGTAGTACACCCCACCAGTATTGTCAACGCCCGGTAGTACACCCCACCAGTATTGTCAACGCCCGGTAGTACACACAGACTGTAACATGATGCAACCATGGTCGTCACTCTCCCATATTTCAAGTTAAATAACACCAAACCATAAAACAAAAGGCAATGGAAACATTTTGGATCATCTCTTTTTGTTTTCGCTTTTTGGAGAAGCAGCAATGGATTTTCTGTGGCGTACACACACACACACACACACACACAAACACACATATATATATCTATGTATTTGTTCATGTATTGTAGTTGCTATTGGGAGTGGCCAGATTTTTGTTTTTGTGTGATTCGTGTTTTCTTTGTACACATACACACACACACACACACACACACAGAGCGAGTTAACTTTCCGGTAAATTTGCAATTATCGGCGGACTTTTTGAGCAAAGGGAGGGGGGGGGGTTGTGGTGGGGGGGGGGGCAAAGAATGGAATAGTCCATCACCGCACATATGTACAAATATGTATGTGTGTTTTCACAATGTGTGCTGACACAAAGACACACACCAAAGCCTAAACGAAAATATATATATTTCGTGATTGGTTCTCAGTGAATGTAGGTTTGCGGCAGGGGTGTGTGATGTCTCCATGGTTGTTTAATTTGTTTATGGATGGGGTTGTTAGGGAGGTGAATGCAAGAGTTTTGGAAAGAGGGGCAAGTATGCAGTCTGTTGTGGATGAGAGACCTTGGGAAGCGAGTCAGTTGTTGTTCGCTGATGATACAGCGCTGGTGGCTGATTCGGGTGAGAAACTGTAGAAGCTGGTGGCTGAGTTTGGTAAAGTGTGTGGAAGAAGAAAGTTAAGAGTAAATGTGAATAAGAGCAAGGTTATTAGGTACAGTAGGGTTGAGGGACAAGTCAATTGGGGGGTAAGTTTGAATGGAGAAAAACTGGAGGAAGTGAAGTGTTTTAGATATCTGGGAGTAGATCTGGCAGCGGATGGAACCATGGAAGCGTAAGTGAATCATAGGGTGGGGGAGGGGAAGTAAGATCTGGGAGCGTTGAAGAATGTGTGGAAGTTGAGAACATTATCTCGGAAAGCAAAAATGGGTATGTTTGAAGGAATAGTGGTTCCAACAATGTTTTCTGGTTGCGAGGCTTGGGCTATGGATAGAGTTGTGCGGAGGAGGGTGGATGTGCTGGAAATGAGATGTTTTAGGACAATGTGTGGTGTGAGGTGGTTTGATCGAGTAAGTAATGAAAGGGTAAGAGAGATGTGTGGAAATAAAAAGAGTGTGGTTGAGAGAGCAGAAGAGGGTGTATTGAAATGGTTTGGTCACATGGAGAGAATGAGTGAGGAAAGATTGACAAAGAGGTGGAGGAAACGAGAAGTGGGAGACCAAATTGGTGGAAAGATGGAGTGAAAAACATTTTGAGCGATCGGGGCCTGAACATGCAGAAGGGTGAAAGGCATGCAAGGAGTAGAGTGAATTGGAACGATGTGGTATACCGGTGTCGACGTAGTGTCAATGGATTGAACCAGGGCATGTGAAGCGTCTGAGGTAAACCATGGAAAGTTCTGTGGGGCCTGGATGTGGAAAGGGAGCTGTGGTTTCGGTGCATTATTACATGACAGCTGGAGAATGAGTGTGAACGAATGTGGCCTTTGTTGTCTTTTCCTAGCGCTACCTCGCGCCCGTGCGGGGGGAGGTGGGGTGCCATTTCATGCGTGGCGGGGTGGCGACGAGAATGGCTGAGGGCAGGAAGCATGAATTATGTACATGAGTATATATGTATTTGTCTGAATGTATGTATATGTATTTATACATTGACGTTTATAGGTATGTATATGTGCGTGTGTGGACGTATATGTATATACATGTGTATGTGGGTGGGTTGGGCCATTCTTTAGTCTGTTTCCTTGCGCTACCTCGCTAAGGCAGGAGACAGCGACAAAGTACAATAAATAGAAATAGAAAAGTTGTTAGAAGCAGTGAAAAGTTTTTATCGAGGATGTAAGGCATGTGTACGTGTAGGAAGAGAGGAAAGTGATTGGTTCTCAGTGAATGTAGGTTTGCGGCAGGGGTGTGTGATGTCTCCATGGTTGTTTAATTTGTTTATGGATGGGGTTGTTAGGGAGGTAAATGCAAGAGTCCTGGAAAGAGGGGCAAGTATGAAGTCTGTTGGGGATGAGAGAGCTTGGGAAGTGAGTCAGTTGTTGTTCGCTGATGATACAGCGCTGGTGGCTGATTCATGTGAGAAACTGCAGAAGCTGGTGACTGAGTTTGGTAAAGTGTGTGAAAGAAGAAAGTTGAGAGTAAACATGAATAAGAGCAAGGTTATTAGGTACAGTAGGGTTGAGGGTCAAGTCAATTGGGAGGTAAGTTTGAATGGAGAAAAACTGGAGGGATCATCATACGCGCGTCTCTACGCCATTGTTAGGGAGTGTGGAGCCTTGCGTACCACGCATACGCATCGCGAACAGACGCCTCAATGGCGTACTGGTTACTGTCACCAACTTATGAATCACGCGCGGGACCGCCCGCGTTCGCATCCCGGACTGGCAGTCGGCCCACAGTCAACCCTGTGTTTTCATCCCCTTCTGAAGGTTGGTCGATGATAAGGACATATTTAAGTCTACAAGTAGAAAGTAGATACAGCGCATATCTACTCGCACTTCATAGAACCAGGAGGGAGATTCGAACCCGTGTCTGCCATTACCAGCCCACCATCACTTCAATGGGTCTCCTGCAGCTTCAAGGATGCGCTACAATCAGCAGCAGGGAAAGGCTGGACCCCCTCTGAAGATGGGAGTTCCTTTAGGAGACTATACGTGTTGAATGATCCTTTTCTTTTCCCAGGATCTTCTATAAAGACACATTGATATACAACAGTTCGTCCTGGAATGAGAGATCGAGTGACCCCGTTTTCTGTGCAGATGAGGCACATATCATCCCGCCCCGCCGTGTTCTATCCATAATGGAGGACTTACGTAAACAGCCGCCCTTCTCCATAAATGACTAACCTAGCTGACGTGCGAGGAGGGAGGTGTCAGCACCAATTGGAAAGAGAAACAGAGAGGATTGTAACCCTCTGTAATGTCACATATTACACCGTAAACAGACACCTACGTCATCCCGTCTATAGAACGTGTAACGACCAGTCACAGAGAAATGGCCATTTTGGTGGACGACGGGAAAATGGACGCTGAGAAGGGCTATAGCCTGATTGGTCCCATATTCGCGTTCGCTGGCTGCGAACTGGCCAATCATAAGAGCACCATTTCTGTCTCCGTTTTCGCCCTAAAGTGAGGCTACACGTTTCTCTTACCGACAACACGCGCTGCTTCCAATGCTTTCCTCGCCCTCTTCTCCACTTAACGACAACACGCGCTGCTTCCAATGCTTTCCTAGCCCTCTTGTCCACTGAACGACAACACGCGCTGCTTCCAATGCTTTCCTCGCCCTCTTGTCTACTGAACGACAACACGCGCTGCTTCCAATGCTTTCCTAGCCCTCTTGTCTACTGAACGACAACACGCGCTGCTTCCAATGCTTTCCTAGCCCTCTTGTCTACTGAACGACAACACGCGCTGCTTCCAATGCTTTCCTCGCCCTCTTGTCCACTTAACGACAACACGCGCTGCTTCCAATGCTTTCCTAGCCCTCTTGTCTACTGAACGACAACACGCGCTGCTTCCAATGCTTTCCTCGCCCTCTTGTCCACTTAACGACAACACGCGCTGCTTCCAATGCTTTCCTTACCCTCTTGTCTACAGAACGACAATACGCGCTGCTTCCAATGCTTTCCTTACCCTCTTGTCTACTTAACGACAACACGCGCTGCTTCCAATGCTTTCCAAGCCCTCTTGTCTACTTAACGACAACACGCGCTGCTTCCAATGCTTTCCTAGCCCTCTTGTCTACTTAACGACAACACACGCTGCTTCCAATGCTTTCCTTACCCTCTTGTCTACTTAACGACAACACGCGCTGCTTCCAATGCTTTCCTAGCCCTCTTGTCTACTGAACGACAACATGCGCTGCTTCCAATGCTTTCCTAGCCCTCTTGTCTACTGAACGACAACACGCGCTGCTTCCAATGCTTTCCTAGCCCTCTTGTCTACTGAACGACAACACGCGCTGCTTCCAATGCTTTCCTCGCCCTCTTGTCTACTTCCTGGTGTAGAGCCGTCGCTTTCCCTCATCTTGGCAGGTGTCAACCCTCGTCCACATCTGTCAACAATGCCTCAGCGAAGCGGTGTGTCCGGCTGAGCTCTGAGTCCCCCAAAGTCTTAACCTGTGCGCCCCGCCGGGTCTCACAACCGTTGCATGGGATCTCGTATACTATACTGTTTTTGTTCCAATCTGCCTTTTTCCCTTCTTGCTCCGCGCGGTGTCACCTGCCTTCATCCCTGACGCAGTCGCTACTTACGTTCGCGTCTTGCTCCCGTCGTCGCGTTCACAGTCGCAATCAATAGATCCTTCTGTCCATAATCTCCTTTGCCCTTCCTTTGCGTTCAATCAACGGTTACATGAATGACTCTTACATCGCGTTCTACTTCATCCTCCTTCACGAACTCTGGCCTGCTACACGCACGAAGGGCAATCAGAAAAAAAAATAAATAAATACACGAAGCCATAACTCATTCTAGTCTTGGTTGTGCCGCCATGTGCCTCGACAGATGGTACAACGCTATTACCAACACCATCACCATCATCACCACCACCATCACCACCATCTGTGGCTTCAGCACAGCAGGAGACGCCGTCATCGGCTGTTCAGCTGAATAATTGGTGAATATATGAATATTCAGCAGGAGTGGGTCCCTACGCGCCACTCATTTGGCAGCATGGTTGATGTATGACTGGGGGGGCTGGCTGGGGGGCTGGCTGGGGGGGCTGTGTGGGGGCTGCAGGGGGCTGTTACCTTCAGGCTAAGCATGGCTGAAGGGCGTCCAGTTCACACCAGGTAGGTGCTGGACGCTGTCTATCTTGACCTGTTATCTTCAGGTTACAGTAGGACTGGAACCTGTTATCTCCACACCAAGTAGGACTGGAACCTCTTATCTACGAGATAGATATGTCACATATCGAGGTAGATATGTGACATATCGAGGTAGATATGTGACATATCGAGGTAGATATGTCACATATCGAGGTAGATATGTGATATATCGAGGTAGATATGTGACATATCGAGGTAGATATGTCACATATCGAGGTAGATATGTGACATATCGAGGTAGATATGTGACATATCGAGGCAGATATGTGACATATCGAGGTAGATATGTTACATATCGAGGTAGATATGTGACATATCGAGGTTGATATGTGACATATTCCAGACCGTTGGGTGAGGGAGGGAAGGGGGGGAGGAGGGGAGGGAGGAGGGGTGGTTACTGTTGTCTCTGTTGTGTGGGACAGAAGGACCTGGGACAGAAGGACACCGAGGGACACGGTTATGGACGGGGGACGAGACAGAAAGGTCTTACCCCCACCCCACCCACGCCCCTCCGTCAGCGACAGAGACGGGTCAGGTCAGGTCAGGTCAACCAAGCCTCACGCCACACACACACACACCGGAGGGAGGGAGGGAGGGAGGGAGGGAGGGAGTGCGACACATGGGAGGGATCAACGGGTAGACTTTTGCAGTCCGTCCATCCGTCCGTCCGTCCGTCCGTGCGACGGGTGATCTGAGACGAGGGCTTGAGCTCGCTGGGTAGACGACAGTGAGTTTACGAGACTCATGCAAGGCTGTGGGAGCGGCAAGAGTGAATGGTGGCTACTGGTATGAGAGGACGGAGAGAGGTCTCTTACCTTTGGGACGCGATGGGAACAAGGGCATGCTTCCAAACTAAGGGCAGGGGAGGCAAGTAGACGAGCAAGGGCTGGGGTTACTTCCACAACACACTAGACCATGGGGACCTGGGGGAGGAGAAGGGTGGGGGGTGGGGGGGTGTGTACGCCATCTGGTCCACACGTCCACTTGTAGCTGAGGGAGAGAGAGAGAGAGAGAGAGAGAGAGAGAGAGAGAGAGAGAGAGAGAGAGATAGGAACTCCTTGCACGAGGTGACAACAAGTGAAAGAATAAGTTCAGTTCGAGAAGAATGGACGATCGGGGTGGATGGGGGGCGGCTAGATGTGAAATCTAATCTAAGGGTGAAGTTGAGGGAAGACGATAAAACTTCCAAATAATGTCATTCATCCACTGGAGAGTTAGAAAACGAGGAGGATGCCAGAGAGAACGAGAGACGTTCCTGGAGATATCTACAGTCGAGAACCAGAATGATCAACCAGGTGATGAAGGCCTAAATTAATCCTTGTGAGGGCGTTGTGTTGGACTCGACCAAACAACAACACAGTTTTCCAAAGCGTCCTGCCGGAAATGGAAAGCAGAATAAGATCGTGAAAGCAAAGTTTCAAAGGGTCAAGGAGGAGGAGAGATAGGAGAATAGACATCTACCCGGGCCAGGGAGGGAAACGTGACAGCCACTGCAGGTGCTGGGTGGCTTCCTGCCCCTCGATGCGTCACCCAGGTAATAGTACCTCCCTGGTCGACGCCCACCTACCACTGCAGCTGTGTGGGCTGCTCCAGCTGTCCCCGGCGCTCCTTTTCAAAACTCGAGCCGGACGTGTTATTCGCTAATGCATCAAGGTGGATGGAGGACCTGGCCACTGCTGTAGCGAATCCCAACCACTTCAACGAATGTAGATGGAATTACCAGCCAGCGAAATACAATTACGACGACCGCCGGGGAAAATATAGCGAAGTCAATTCACTTCCCGGATGTGACCCACATGCATCATGGGAAAATATCAACAAGCGATAAATAGGGGAAAAATAAATAAATGACACATTTTCAATTATTCTAAGATTGGTGTTTCATGTGGGGAGGGGTGGCGCCGGGAATGGATGAAGGCAAGCGAGTATGAATATGTACATGAGTATATATGTATATGTCTGTGTATGTATATGAATGTATATGTATAAAAGTTAATATATATATATATATATATATATATATATATATATATATATATATATATATATATGTATTTTTTTTTTTCAAACTATTCGCCATTTCTCGCGTTATGTGTGTGTGTGTGTGTGTGTGTGTGTGTGTGTGTGTATGTGTGTGTGTATCTCCCATGGTGATCATCGACATCAAAGCATATGACAGGGTGTGGCACTGGTGCTCTACCTTCCAAACTTCCCTCCCTTGGCCTTCCCTCACACGTGGCTCCCTCTCACGTCAGCCCAACGCAGTACTCGCTCATATCCATTGACCTTCCGCTTCTCCTCTCCTCTCCTATCCAATCGAGAGCGGTGTTCCACTGGGGTATGTCCCATCACCTACTCTCTTTCCCATCTCCATAATTACCTCTCTCTCTCTCTCTCTCTCTCTCTCTCTCTCTCTCTCTCTCTCTCTCTCTCTCTCTCTCTCTATCTATCTATCTATCTATCTATCTATCAGTCACCGTGATTAATAATCTCCTGTCTCATCAATTCTCCAGGCATTAACCCCCCCCCCTTCACTCCCAAACCATCCCTCTCTGTCCGCCACCGTCATATCATTGACCTTTCCCTTTGCCACAAGTATCATTCTGGCCCCCATTCTGCTCCTCGTGACCTGTCTGCTCGCGTCCTCAGCACACCAAGGATTGGACCCACGACTCATCTCCTCCTCTTGCTGCTGCTTCACGCAGTTTGTGTGGAGACCAAAGCACTGACCGTTACCACATCTACTTCTTCCCTCGAACAACTCATCTCTGGATCTCACTTCCATTTGTTCATCTTTCCATCTCGCTGTAGCCTCTCTAACTTTAACAGGCTGGTCCACAGGAATATTAGCAGCCCTGATATATATATATATATATATATATATTCCTATAAGTCCACGAGGAAAATTAAACACGATAATTTCCCAAGTGCACTTTCGTGTAATAATCACATCATCAGGGGAGACACAAGAGAGAAATATAACAGTCAGTTGATATACAACGAAGAGACGTAGCTAGGACGCCACTTGGTAAACATGTGATTGTCCAAAACATACAACGAGCGTTCATAAACTTATTATGCTGACAAGAAGGGGAATTGTTTACAAATTTTATCAACAATAAAGCTATCCAATTTGTATAGACCATCACTAATATTAAGGTTATAATTCTTTGTGTATTTAATGATAGAAGATTCAATGATATTTCTCTTGGTAATAGAGAATTAACTGAGATGGCGTTACTCCAGTCAATACAATGATCATAGTTTTTAACGTGATTAAACAAGGCATTTGATTCTTGTCCCGTTCTTAAACTATGTTTATGTTGCTTAAGTCTAACAGAAAGATCCTTGCCAGTCTTCCCAACATAACAGTTATCACAATTTCTACATGGCACTTTATAGATGCATCCAGGAGAATTTTCTGGTGAATTCCTGATTAAGATATTCATTATAGTATTATTGTTGCTAAAGGCAAC
>NC_092288.1:23888087-23963087 GCF_036320965.1 Panulirus ornatus | reverse complement strand
CCCTTGAGCACGACGATACGACCCCTTGAGCACGAACATACGACCCTTGAGCACGACGGTACGATCCTTGAGGAAAGCTGATGGTCTATGACCAGGTTATCTGCTGGAGGACAGTACATGGGAAGGACAGATAACACAAGACCTGATGGTCTATGACCAGGTTATCTGCTGGAGGACAGTACATGGGAAGGGACAGATAACACAAGACCTGATGGTCCATGACCAGGTTATCTGCTGGAGGACAGTACATGGGAAGGACAGATAACACAAGACCTGATGGTCCATGACCAGGTTATCTGCTGGAGGACAGTACATGGGAAGGACAGATAACACAAGACCTGATGGTCCATGACCAGGTTATCTGCTGGAGGACAGTACATGGGAAGGACAGATAACACAAGACCTGATGGTCCATGACCAGGTTATCTGCTGGAGGACAGTACATGGGAAGGACAGATAACACAAGACCTGATGGTCCATGACCAGGTTATCTGCTGGAGGACAGTACATGGGAAGGACAGATAACACAAGACCTGATGGTCCATGACCAGGTTATCTGCTGGAGGACAGTACATGGGAAGGACAGATAACACAAGACCTGATGGTCCATGACCAGGTTATCTGCTGGAGGACAGTACATGGGAAGGACAGATAACACAAGACCTGATGGTCCATGACCAGGTTATCTGCTGGAGGACAGTACATGGGAAGGACAGATAACACAAGACCTGATGGTCCATGACCAGGTTATCTGCTGGAGGACAGTACATGGGAAGGACAGATAACACAAGACCTGATGGTCCATGACCAGGTTATCTGCTGGAGGACAGTACATGGGAAGGGACAGATAACACAAGACCTGATGGTCCATGACCAGGTTATCTGCTGGAGGACAGTACATGGGAAGGACAGATAACACAAGACCTGATGGTCCATGACCAGGTTATCTGCTGGAGGACAGTACATGGGAAGGACAGATAACACAAGACCTGATGGTCCATGACCAGGTTATCTGCTGGAGGACAGTACATGGGAAGGACAGATAACACAAGACCTGATGGTCCATGACCAGGTTATCTGCTGGAGGACAGTACATGGGAAGGACAGATAACACAAGACCTGATGGTCCATGACCAGGTTATCTGCTGGAGGACAGTACATGGGAAGGACAGATCACACAAGACCTGATGGTCCATGACCAGGTTATCTGCTGGAGGACAGTACATGGGAAGGACAGATAACACAAGACCTGATGGTCCATGACCAGGTTATCTGCTGGAGGACAGTACATGGGAAGGACAGATAACACAACACAGTGAACACTACGGGCAGCAGATGCACCACTGAGACGTACAGTGAACACTACGGGCAGAGAACATATTAACCTAGTGGTGTAGACTCTGAGTTAGCGAAGCTTAATGAAATAAATTGTCTACAGGAGCTAGGAGGGCGGAAATGAAAGAGGGGTAAGTAACTAGAAGTAACTGGTTACTCTGACGCCTGGTTACACGACGGGCGGAAATGAAAGAGGGGTAAGTAACTAGAAGTAACTGGTTACTCTGACGCCTGGTTACTCGACGGCGGAAACGAAAGAAGGCTAAGTAACTAAAAGTAACTGATTACTCTGACGCCTGGTTACTCGACGGCGGAAACGAAAGAGGGCTAAGCAACTAGAAGTAAGTGGTTACTCTGACGCCTGGTTACTCGACAGCGGAAATGAAAGAGGGGTAAGTAACTAGAAGTAACTGGTTACTCTGATGCCTGGTTACTCGACGGCGGAAACGAAAGAAGGCCAAGTAACTAGAAGTAACTGGTTACTCTGACGCCTGGTTACTCGACGGCGGAAATGAAAGAGGGCCAAGTAACTAGAAGTAACTGGTTACTTTACCGCCTCTCTATAGCATATTTTTGCAGAGACAAAATCACTTTCGTGCGACGGTATATGAGCCCGTACCATCACTGCACACACACACATCACTGCAACGAAGTATTTCACTGAGACAACGAAACATCGAAACTGTCTTAGTAACTTCAGAAAATTACAGAAATACTTTATAACTTTTCATTTTCTAAAGGTAATGCAATGATCAGCAGTGTCTCTGCGTGGGGTTGTCTCCTAGACGCGGGTTCACAAGCAGTGATGCAGTGATCAACACACACGAGGCACTGATGCAGTGATCAACACACACGAGGCACTGATGCAGTGATCAACACACACGAGGCACTGATGCAGTGATCAACACACCTGAGGGACTGATGCAGTGATCAACACACCTGAGAACAGTGAAGCAAGGGGGGTAAACAAGAAATGATCACTGCTGTACGTACAGGGAACAGTGTACACTGTGAAAGACGAAAGGGAAAAACCCATAAATGCTTCAGAAATAAATTGAATTAAAGAACAACTAATGAAATTACGGGACCCAGAGGGGAGAAGAGTTATGAAGGATAATGCAATTATGCGAATATCATGTTCAAAGTCGTACTCACAGTGGAAGACAGCTGTAGAAAATGATGTGAATATCATGTTCAAAGTCGTACTCACAGTGGAAGACAGCTGTAGAAAATGATGTGAATATCATGTTCAAAGTCGTACTCACAGTGGAAGACAGCTGTAGAAAATGATGTGAATATCATGTTCAAAGTCGTACTCACAGTGGAAGACAGCTGTAGAAAATGATGTGAATATCATGTTCAAAGGCGCTTTCACAGTGGACGACACGTACACGAGAGCCCCACAACAGTGTGAGACACAGTGGGAGGGAATAAGAGGGAAAACGGTGAAATAACTAAAGACGAAATAAACAGAATATACTAAAAAGTAACCAGACACATACGAGACACATGTTCCTAACACAGTTTCTTCCTGTGGGCTGAAGACAGACTTCACACCCTTGAAATGCTGTCAATAAAGTCGCTCAAATAAAAAAAAAAAATATATATATATATATATATATATATGTGCCATGGGGTTGGAAGACGTCAACCGTCAATTCTGTGTCTTAAGAAAGAAAACGGGGAGCAAGATCCAAACAACGGACCAGGTTTCCCCCGGCAAGCGTGGTCTGCCAAAGCAATGGGAAAGATAAAAGTTAAATGGATGGCTTCCTACACACGAGAAACGGGACAGGTGATAACATGGTTTCAGGGAAAGAGAGAAGGTCTTGTACGATCAACCTCCTCTTTGGATTTCTACGAAAAAGTGAGCTCCATATTCAGACGAAAGAGGAGACACGATGAATTGTCCGCATCTAAACTGCCAGAAAGCATTTGACACTGCTACATAACAGGCTGGGAAAGAGGCCGGATGCTCAGGCAGGCGTAAGGGAAGGGTTAGTGATAAGAGACCAAAACCGCATTGTAAGGGAGACTTCTCAAAATGGGCTGAGCGGTCCAAATTGGCATACTACAAGGGTACGTTCTTGACCCACTGGTTTTTTTTCTTCATCGACGTAAATGACTGGCCAGAAGGTCCATATGGACTCCTACCTATGTTTGCGGATAATGACAGAAGGTCAGGAAGGAAGGAAGGAAGGAAGGAAGGAAGGAAGGAAGGAAAATTGCGAGAACAAAAGGGAGTGCATCATCTTACAATGGGACCAAGACAAGAGTCCAAAGTTCGTCTAATACGCCAGTCGTGAAATGTAAGGAAAGAAATTATTTTGTACTGAGGATGTGACACGTTAAAAAAAATACCTCAGTATGAATGCTGTCTGGCTGGAAATGGACTACAGGCATCTATCCCACTGCAGAAGAACAATGGAAGAAAAAAAAAAAAAAACCTCCCTTCATCATTCGCCAATTGGCCAAAACTAGACTGAGATCCCTCAAAGTTTAGTCACCGATTTTTTTACAATTGGACAAAAAGGGAATCAATAGAGAAAGTTCAGAGGAAGGGAAGAAAATTGTGACCACCATTAAGAGAGTTTAACATCCAGGGAAAAGTGAAAGGCCTTCAATTTGATCCAATATATAGAAGAGTAAGGAGTGACCTGATCACAACCCTTTCAGCTTTTGAACTAGCCACAAGACGCGAACAGTTTGTTTGAACGAAGCAATAACCAAACAACCCGAGGTTAGGACATGATATTAGGCAAGAAACTTATTGGGAAAAAATGTATATAAAAGAAAAAAAAATACTTTCACTCTATAAGGCTACTTGTGGATGAACGAAATATACTGTATTAAGATACAGTAGATGTAGACAACATACAGTAAATGTACACAACATACAGTAGATGTAGACAACATACAGTAGATGTAGAAAACATACAGTAGATGTAGACAACATACAGTAGATGTACACAACATACAGTAAATGTAGAAAACATACAGTAGATGTAGACAACATACAGTAGATGTACACAACATACAGTAAATGTAGACAACATACAGTAGATGTAGACAACATACAGTAGATGCAGACAACATACAGTAGATGCAGACAACATACAGTAGATGCAAACAACATACAGTAGATGTAGACAACATACAGTAGTTTATATTGATGTATGAGGGCAGAGGAGGTTCAATACATGGGATCCTAACTGGTGCAAAACTTCTTCAAGCACTGCTAACGGGTAATCAGTTACCGAAAGCACGGCAAACAGGTAATCAGTTACCCACTCAAACACACGGGTGTAGAGCTCCCTTCTCGTGTACTACAATCAGGTAATTAGTTACCCAAGTAATCACACGAGTGTAGAACTCCCTCCTCAAGCAATGCAAACAGGTAATCAGTTACCCACACAAAGACAGGAGCGTAGAACTCCCTCACAACACCGTGAACATATGTAATGATAGAAAAAGGTAATTATATATACACACACACACACACACACACACACACACACACACACACACACACTCCCAATTTACCAGGACTTAAAAACCTATTACGAGGGTGTATATATATATATATATATATATATATATATATATATATATATATATATATATATATATATATATATATATATTACTTTTTATTTTTATTATACTTTGTCGCTGTCTCCCGTGTTAGCGAGGTAGCGCAAGGAAACAGACGAAAGAATTGGCCCAACCCGCCCACATACACATGTATATACATACACGACCACAAACGCAAATATACATACCTATACATCTCAACGCAAACAAATATATACACACAGACATATACATATACACACATGTACATAATTCACACTGTCTGCCTTTATTCATTCCCATCGCCACCTCGCCACACATGGAATAACATCCCCCTCCCCCCTCATGTGTGCGAGGTAGCGCTAGGAAAAGACAACAAAGGCCACATTCGTTCACACTCACTCTCTAGCTGTCATGTAATAATGCACCGAAACCACAGCTCCCTTTCCACATCCAGGCCCCACATATCTTTCCATGGTTTACCCCAGACGCTTCACATGCCCTGGTTCAATCCATTGACAGCACGTGCACTCCGGTATACCACATCGTTCCAATTCACTCTATTCCTTGCACGCCGTTCACCCTCCTGCATGTTCAGACCCCGAACACTCAAAATCTTTTTCACTCCATCTTTCCACCTCCATTTTGGTCTCCCACTTCTCGTTCCCTCCACCTCTGACACATATATCCTCTTTGTCAATCTTTCCTCACTCATTCTCTCCATGTGACCAAACCATTTCAAAAAACCCTCTTCTGCTCTCTCAACCACGCTCTTTTTATTTCCACACATCTCTCTTACCCTTACGTTACTTACTCGATCAAACCACCTCACACCACACATTGTCCTCAAACATCTCATTTCCAGCACATCCACCCTCCTGCGCACAACTCTATCCATAGCCCACGCCTCGCAACCATACAACATTGTTGGAACCACTATTCCTTCAAACATACCCATTTTTGCTTTCCAAGATAACGTTCTCGACTTCCACATATTCTTCAACGCTCCCAGAACTTTCGCCCCCATGGTTCCATCCGCTGCCAAACCCAAATATCTAAAACACTTCACTTCCTCCAGTTTTTCTCCATTCAAACTTACCTCCCAATTGACTTGACCCTCAACCCTACTGTACCTAATAACCTTGCTCTTATTCACATTTACTCTTAACTTTCTTCTTTCACACACTTTACCAAATTCAGTCACCAGCTTCTGCAGTTTCTCACAAGAATCAGCCACCAGCGCTGTATCATCAGCGAACAACAACTGACTCACTTCCCAAGCTCTCTCATCCACAACAGACGGCATACTTGTCCCTCTTTCCAAAACTCTTGCATTCACCTCCCTAACAACCCCATCCATAAACAAATTAAACAACCATGGAGACATCACACACCCCTGCCGCAAACCTACATTCACTGAGAACCAATCACTTTCCTCTCTTCCTACACGTACACATGCCTTACATCCTCGATAAAAACTTTTCACAGCTTCTAACAACTTGCCTCCCACACCATATATTCTTAATACCTTCCACAGAGCATCTCTATCAACTCTATCATATGCGTTCTCCAGATCCATAAATGCTACATACAAATCCATTTGCTTTTCTAAGACAGGAACACATCACACACCATGGGCTATAAGGGTAGCCGAAGCCAGCGCTCAAGACACGGGTATCGGACACTGGATTATCTTGTTCCCAAATGCTTCTTCCTCACCAGTACACAACACACACTGGTCACGTGTTGCACGTCCCATCCGAATCCCAGGATTGGGGAAAGCCATAAGATTCGGGGGGGGGGGGGCAGAGGAGCTAACACCTATGATTCGGGGGGCCCAGAGAAGCTAACACCTATGATTCGGGGGGCCCAGAGAAGCTAACACCTATGATTCGGGGGGCCCCCAGTCTAAATAACACGTCTTGATTCGAACCCCAGACCAGCTAAACCCACTAGACTCGGTGACCCAGACCAGCTAAACACACCCCCTCCCCCCCCCCCCGCTTAGCTTGGAGGAGGCTAACTTGCCGGACACGGAGGCCGAACCATCGTAATTGCTAAATTGGTCGTTAAGATAAGCACCAGCGAGCGCCTGTGAGCGACACTAGCCTCTGGTGACAACCACAGTTTATCAGCTTTTTGCCCCGGCTAACTTTCCCCGGGGGGGGGGTTCTTCCTCTCCCCCCCCTCCCCAACCCCTCCCACAGGTCCGCGTGAAGACCACACAGGCGAACAAGACCAACCCTGACGCAGACCACCCCTCCCTCACACACACACACACACACACACACATACACACACACACACACACACACACACACACACACACATACACACACACACATACACACACACACACATACACACACACACACATACACACACACATACACACACACACATACACACACACACATACACACACACACACATACACACACACATACACACACACACATACACACACACACACATACACACACACACACACACATACACACACACACACACACACATACACACACACACACACACACACACATACACATACACACACACACACACACACACAGTGTGGGGAAGGGGGGTGTGAGGGGAGGGTCCTCCTCTACCCCCCCATAACACCCCCCGCCCCCCATAAAAGCGAGGCGTGTAAACTCCTTCTGTCTTGGGTCCCCCCCCCCCCCTACCCGTCCTCCGGGCCTCGCTTAAGGTCGGGTTTCATATGAAGGACGGGCGTCGCTGACAACCTTATGGGGTGGGGAGTGGGTGGGGGGGTTCAGATGTCCCCCCCCACACCCCCCTACCCCCAGTCCGGAAAAGCTTAAGTTCTTTCAGCTTGAGCAACGATATCTTATCAGCTGTTCGTGTGGCTCCTTATCTAACATCCCGTTTTCTATGCTTTATCTCTCCTTACTCCATTCTGGAGGCGTAGCGTATGCCAATATCTCGACTGTGGTAGCCAGCTATGGCACCTGCTTGCCAATTTCGGTCAAGTATTTTCATGCGTGAGAATTTGGACTGGGGACAGTGTCAAATGCTTTAGTGATTCTTGCAACTAGTAGTGTGCGGGAGGGCGGCCTGTGGTGCGTCTAAGCCATCCAGTTGGTGATGGGTGAGGCCACTGGAGTGCCACTGGAGTGACAGTGTGTGTGTAGGTGGGCGTGGCAGGTCTGGCATGACTCTCTTTGAGGGGTTTGGACACTGACCATCAGAATGGACTCGGGTTGGCAATTGGAAAGGGTGTCTGGATGGGGTATTGAGCTGGCAAGTCTCCACATGTGAGGGATTTCTTTTGACAACAAGTGGTTGAGGACACTCATGGATGTTTACGTGGCTACATGTTGTTAGGGCCGGTTGTAGAGGTGTTGTGAAGGGTTAGCAGTGAGTTGTGAGTGTCAGTAAGTGAGTTGTGAGTGTCAATAAGTGAGTTGTGAGTGTCAATAAGTGAGTTGTGAGTGTCAGTAAGTGAGTTGTGAGTGTCAATAAGTGAGTTGTGAGTGTCAGTAAGTGAGTTGTGAGTGTCAGTAAGTGAGTTGTGAGTGTCAGTAAGTGAGGTGTGAGTGTCAGTAAGTGAGTTGTGAGTGTCAATAAGTGAGTTGTGAGTGTCAAGTGAGTTGTGAGTGTCAAGTGAGTTGTGAGTGTCAAGTGAGTTGTGAGTGTCAGTGAGTTGTGAGTGTCAGTAGAACTGAAGTGAGGGGTGGGTCGGTAAATGTGTCCGTAGGTTGAGTTTATGGAGTCCCATATAACTGTTGTAATTCGTGGTTTTATGGCTGGTTCAAACCTCTTTATTTTTGAGTAGTTTAGTGATCATGATTTGAGGGAAGTTGTTAAGTGTGGGTGAAGTGCGTGGCATGTGTATGGCCCCGGATGTTGTTGAAAGTTGTTGAATTGACTGTTCAGCGGAGTGGATGGTTTTGTGGTTCATCGTAACTGGATATATATTAGTTCCACGTCACCTCAACCACCTTCGTAATCACCTCCTCAACCACCTTCGTAATCACCTCCTCAACCACCTTCCTAATCACCTCCTCAACCACCTTCCTAATCACCTCCTCAACCACCTTCCTAATCACCTCCTCAACCACCTTCCTAATCACCTCCTCAACCACCTCCCTAATCACCTCCTCAACCAACTACCTAATTACCTCCTCAACCACCTCCCTAATCACCTACTCAACCACCTCCCTAATCACCTCCTCAACCACCTTCGTAATCACCTCCTCAACCACCTTCCTAATCACCTCCTCAACCACCTCCCTAATCACCTCCTCAACCACCTTCGTAATCACCTCCTCAACCACCTTCCTAATCACCTCCTCAACCACTTTCCTAATCACCTCCTCAACCACCTTCCTAATCACCTCCTCAACCACCTCCCTAATCACCTCCTCAACCAACTACCTAATCACCTCCTCAACCACCTCCCTAATCACCTCCTCAACCACCTCCCTAATCACATCCTCAACCACCTCCCTAATCACCTCCTCAACCACCTCCCTAATCACCTCCTCAACCACCTTCCTAATCACCTCCTCAACCACCTTCCTAATCACCTCCTCAACCACGTCCCTAATCACCTCCTCAACCACCTCCCTAATCACCTCCTGAACCACCTCCCTAATCACATCCTCAACCACCTCCCTAATCACCTCCTCAACCACCTCCCTAATCACATCCTCAACCACCTCCCTAATCACCTCCTCAACCACCTCCCTAATCACCTCCTCAACCACCTCCCTAATCACATCCTCAACCACCTCCCTAATCACCTCCTCAACCAACTACCTAATCACCTCCTCAACCACCTCCCTAATCACCTCCTCAACCACCTCCCTAATCACATCCTCAACCACCTCCCTAATCACCTCCTCAACCACCTCCCTAATCACCTCCTCAACCACCTTCCTAATCACCTCCTCAACCACCTTCCTAATCACCTCCTCAACCACGTCCCTAATCACCTCCTCAACCACCTCCCTAATCACCTCCTGAACCACCTCCCTAATCACATCCTCAACCACCTCCCTAATCACCTCCTCAACCACCTCCCTAATCACATCCTCAACCACCTCCCTAATTACCTCCTCAACCACCTCCCTAATCACCACCTCAACCACCTCCCTAATTACCTCCTCAACCACCTTCCTAATCACCTCCTCAACCACCTTCCTAATCACCACCTCAACCACCTCCCTAATCACCACCTCAACCACCTTCCTAATCACCTCCTCAACCACCTTCCTAATCACCTCCTCAACCACCTTCCTAATCACCTCCTCAACCACCTTCCTAATCACCTCCTCAACCACCTCCCTAATCACCTCCTCAACCACCTTCCTAATCACCTCCTCAACCACCTTCCTAATCACCTCCTCAACCACCTCCCTAATCACCTCCTCAACCACCTTCCTAATCACCTCCTCAACCACCTTCCTAATCACCTCCTGAACCACCTCCCTAATCACCTCCTCAACCATCTTCCTAATCACCTCCTCAACCACCTTCCTAATCACCTCCTGAACCACCTTCCTAATCACCTCCTGAACCACCTCCCTAATCACCTCCTCAACCACCTTCCTAATCACCTCCTCAACCACCTCCCTAATCACCTCCTCAACCACCTTCCTAATCACCTCCTCAACCACCTTCCTAATCACCTCCTCAACCACCTCCCTAATCACCTCCTCAACCACCTCCCTAATCACCTCCTCAACCACCTTCCTAATCACCTCCTCAACCACCTCCCTAATCACCTCCTCAACCACCTCCCTAATCACCTCCTCAACCACCTTCCTAATCACCTCCGAATCCAGTTGTTCGAACGACAATTACCAAATCCATTCCTGATGACCCGGTCGCTGCCAATTCAAAGGTCACTTCGCTTCCCACACGCCCCATTTCCTCCCCCACACCCCCCCCACACACCCCCACACACCCCCACACCCCCACACACCCCCACACCCCCACACCCCCACACACACCCCCACACACCCCCACACCCCCACACACACCCCCACACCCCCACACACCCCCACACCCCCACACACCCCACACACACCCCCACACCCCCACACACCCCCACACCCCCACACACCCACACACACCCCCACACCCCCCCCACACACCCCCACACCCCCACACACCCACACACCCACACACACCCCCACACCCCCCCACACACCCCCACACCCCCACACACCCCCACACCCCCCACACACCCCCACACCCCCCCACACACCCACACACCCCCACACACCCACACACCCCCACACCCCCACACACCCCCAGACCCCCCCACACACCCCCACACCCCCACACACCCCACACACACCCACACACCCCCACACCCCCACACACCCCCACACACCCACACACACCCACACCCCCACACACCCACACACCCCCACACTCACACACCCCCACACCCTCACACACCCCCACACCCCCACACACCCCCACACCCTCACACACCCCCACACCCCCACACACCCCCACACCCCCACACACCCACACACCCCCACACCCCGAACCACGTCTCTCAATTCACCAAGGAACCATTTCCCTCCCTGAACCAACGTCTTCTCATTTGCATACCGCAATAATCTTTATGGGCGACATGCATTAAACTGCTAATATGGGCACTTCGGGGTGGGGGTCGAACTTCGGGGTGGAGGGTCGAACTTCGGGGGTGGGGGTCGAACTTCGGGGGGGGGGTGCGACAGCGGTGAAGTTTGAGATCCCTAATTAAATAACTTCTGACTTGAGTCGTTCGTGGTAATGTCTATCCTCTCCACCCATCACCCCAGTGTCTGGTGGAGCATCTCTCCACCCATCACCCTTGTGTCTGGTGGGGGTATCTCTCCACCCATCACCCCAGTGTCTGGTGGAGCATCTCTCCACCCATCACCCCAGTGTCTGGTGGGGCATCTCTCCACCCATCACCCCAGTGTCTGGTGGGGCATCTCTCCACCCATCACCCCAGTGTCTGGTGGGGCATCTCTCCACCCATCACCCCAGTGCCTGGTGGGGCATTTCTCCACCCATCACCCCAGTGTCTGGTGGGGCATCTCTCCACCCATCACCCCAGTGTCTGGTGGGGCATCTCTCCACCCATCACCCCAGTGTCTGGTGGGGTATCTCTCCACCCATCACCAGTGTCTGGTGGGGCATCTCTCCACCCATCACCCCAGTCTCTGGTGGGGGCTATCTCTCCACCCATCACCCCAGTGTCTGGTGGAGCATCTCTCCACCCATCACCCCAGTGTCTGGTGGAGCATCTCTCCACCCATCACCCCAGTGTCTGGTGGAGCATCTCTCCACCCATCACCCCAGTGTCTGGTGGAGCATCTCTCCACCCATCACCCCAGTGTCTGGTGGGGCATCTCTCCACCCATCACCCCAGTGTCTGGTGGAGCATCTCTCCACCCATCACCCCAGTGTCTGGTGGAGCATCTCTCCACCCATCACCTCCCGGACGGGGACATAGAGGTCGTCCTACTGCGTCGTCTGCGACGGTCGTCAGCGTCGAATCGCATAGGGCGTTGCGTCACGCTGAGGCGTTGCGTCACGCTGAGGCGTTGCGTCACGCTGAGGCGTTGCGTCATGCTGAGGCGGACGTCACGCTGAGGCGTTGCGTCATGCTGAGGCGTTGCGTCACGCTGAGGCGTTACGTCATGCTGAAGCGGACGTCACGCTGAGGCGTTGCGTCACGCTGAGGCGGACGTCACGCTGAGGCGTTGCGTCACGCTCAGGCGTTGCGTCACGCTCAGGCGTTGCGTCAGGCTCAGGCGGACGTCCCCGTGATATACATGTTACCCTGTAGGGAAGGTCTTACCTCTGTGGTGTTCTTATATCTGTATTGTAAGTTGGCTGGCTCTCTCTCTCTCTCTCTCTCTCTCTCTCTCTCTCTCTCTCTCTCTCTCTCTCTCTCTCTCTCTCATACTCTCTCTCTCTCTCTCTCTCTCTCTCTCTCTCTCTCTCTCTCTCTCTGCAGTGATTCTGCAGTGAGAGTGCAGGGAATGTTTCGTCCGCTTGCAGAGAACATATATATATATATATATATATATATATATATATATATATATATATATATATATATATATATATATATATATATATCTTTCTTTCTTTTAAACTATTTGCCATTTCCCGCATTAGCGAGGTAGCATTAAGAACAGAGGACTGGGCCTTTGAGGGAATACCCTCACCTGGCCCCCTTCTCTGTTCCTTCTTTTGGAAAATTAAAAAAAAAAAACGAGAGGGGAGGATTTCCAGCCCCCCGCTCCCTCCCCTTTTAGTCGCCTTCTACGACACGCAGGAAATACGTGGGAAGTATTCTTAATCCCCTATCCCCAGGGATATATATATATATTTATTGTACTTGATCGCCACTTCCTGCATCAGCAAGGTAGCGCCAGGAAACAGAAGAAGAATGGCCCACCCACTCATATAAACATTTTTTTTTTTTTTTTATTTTACTTTGTCGCTGTCTCCCGTGTCTGCGAGGCAGCGCAAGGAAACAGACGAAAGAAATGGCCCAACCCACCCCCATACACATGTATATACATACACGTCCACACAAGCAAATATACATACCCATACATCTCAATGTACACATATATATACACACAGAGACACATGCATATATACCCATGCACACAATTCACACTGTCTGCCTTTATTCATTCACATCGCCACCTCGCCACACATGGAATAACATCCCCCTCCCCCCTCATGTGTGCGAGGTAGCGCTAGGAAAAGACAACAAAGGCCCTATTCGTTCACACTCAGTCTCTAGCTGTCATGCAATAATGCCCGAAACCACAGCTCTCTTTCCACATCCAGTCCCCACAGAACTTTCCATGGTTTACCCCAGACGCTTCACATGCCCTGATTCAATCCATTGACAGCACGTCGACCCCGGTATACCACATCGATCTAATTCACTCTATTCCTTGCCCGCCTTTCACCCTCCTGCATGTTCAGGCTCCGATCACTCAAAATCTTTTTCACTTCATCTTTCCACCTCCAATTTGGTCTCCCACCTCTCGTTCCCTCCACCTCCGACACATATATCCTCTTGGTCAATCTTTCCTCACTCATTCTCTCCATGTGACCAATCCATTTCAAAACACCCTCTTCTGCTCTCTCAACCACGCACTTTTTATTTCCACACATCTCTCTTACCCTTACATTAAGTATATATATATACTTAATTTAACAATGCACAAGAATTATTTAAAACAACAGTGACGTGTGTAGATTTGGTTGAAGACAAAAAAATGATGAATGAAATTCACAGATTTCCAAAATTCCAAAATATCGTGGAAGAGCAGAGATGAATCCCCAGGAACACAGAGAATTGTACAGATGTTTCTTCTTGGTCCTGAAGAGAAGGGGGAGTGGGGGGGCGGGGGGGCCTCCACCCAGGATCGCAACACAAAGAAAAACAAACACACATTATAACTTTAGTTTTCCTCCTTACACTGTCTTGGTTGTGTTGTCCCGGAGTGTTACATGCCCACCAGCTCTGTGTGTGTGTGTGTGTGTGTGTGTGTGTGTGTGTGTGTGTGTGTGTGTGTACCGCAAACACAATCTTACCAGCAATTCAAATTTTACAGCCATTTCTCGCAGCTCTGTCTCTTGTTTTCTTTCGTCCTTTTCCAAGTTTAATGAAATTTACAGCAACGAAACCCCCCTTGGTCGATCTCTCCCCTTAAACTTAAGTTCAGATTAAACTGGCAAGATATTTACACTGGCCCGAGGTCCACCCTGGGAATAAAAGAATTTACTCAGGTATTCTGTGTGGCTGGGATGAGAATGCTACACCTGATGTATATAATGTATTCACAACACCAACAACATCCACTTTGGACGGTTCATTCTGGCTTCAACCTCACAGTTGCTGGTCTGTGATGAACCAAGACGCATTGTATGCTCCTTCTGTGAGCACAATCTGTTGGCTCTTCCATGTGGAAATATACATTCCAATCATATACATCGGCCTCAGTTCGTACCATATTCTGGCGTCTCAGAATCAAATCAGTCTTGGAGGGATTAAATCATAGCATTTCTGATGGGGGAAAAAAAATATAGCTTTATGATTCCCTCGAAGAAGCTGACATCCACTGAAATGGATATTCTCACAGTCTTGTATTTCAGGTATTTTTTTTTATAATTCTGGCTTTCCCTTTATGAACGGTGACGATTCAAAGGTTAAAAAAAAATGTTCTCTGTGACAGTTGGAGAACAACGATGAAACCCAACGAAAAAGGAGGGGATCTGTTCTTGCTGGAAACTGTCGGACCCTGTCGCATCCCTGTCGGACCCTGTCGCATCCCTGTCGGACCCTGTCGCATCCCTGTCGGACCCTGTCGCATCCCTGTCGCATCCCTGTCGGATCCTGTCGCATCCCTGTCGCATCACTGTCGCATCCCTGTCGGACCCTGTCGCATCCCTGTCGGACCCTGTCGCATCCCTGTCGGACCCTGTCGCATCCCTGTCGGACCCCTAGGGTCGAGGACGTACCTTCAGGGTCAAAATCCCTCCTCCAGGAGGAATTAACCCCGCGGCAGCTGTGGTCGTAATGACCTCCCTCGAGGCACTGTAGTTAAGGTCGTCCAAGGGCTGGACCCGAAGTCATAAGTCGGTCATAAAGATACGGCAAAATTATCTTCCTACTGAAGACGCTCCCGGGTTCTCACGGGCAACAGAGCTGAGGGATGGGGTGCTGACCCCACTGGGTCTGGCCCGGTGATGGCCAGGACTGATGGGTAAGGCCAAGTGATGGCCAAGACTCTTGGGTCTGGCCCAGTGATGGCCAGGACTCTTGGGTCTGGCCCAGTGATGGCCTCAGCTTGGGGTAGTCCTCCCTCAGCTGGGGGGTAGTCCTGCCTCAGGCTGAGCCAGAAGGTTCCAGAAGGAAGATGGCAGACGCTTCTGGATGGCCTGAGCCACAACGACTGAGCCAACGGCTCCACAGCGACTGATGGAGAAGGTCCAGGAACGACCCGGAAGGTCCAGGAACGACCCGGAAGCTTCTGGAACGACCCGGAAGCTTCTGGAACGAAGACATCACAAGCTTTTGGAATGGTATGGTAGGAGGTTACCAGAACCCCCCCCCCCCCCAAGCCTGAGGCTCTGGAACGAAGGTACCAGAAGCTTCTAGAACGATCCAGAAGCTTCTGGAACGAAGATTCCAGTTGCTTCTAACAACGAAGCTGCCATAGAAGCTTCCAGAACGATCCAGAAGCTTCTGGAACGAAGATTCCAGTTGCTTCTAACAACGAAGCGAATGACTTACGAGATTGAGTGACATTTGGATCACGACATCAGACCAGGGAAAGGCAGGGCGCTACTACCGTGCGTGTTAAGGGAGACCAGCTGTAGGTTAAAGGGAGGTCGAGGACAGTTCAGGGAGGTCGAGGACAGTTAAAGGGAGGCCGAGGACAGTTAAGGGAGGTCGAGGACTGTTAAAGGGAGGCCGAGGACAGTTAAGGGAGGTCGAGGACAGTTAAGGGAGGTCGAGGACAGTTAACGGAGGCCGAGGACAGTTAAGGGAGGTCGAGGACAGTTAAGGAAGGTCGAGAACAGTTAAAGGAGGTCGAGAACAGTTAAGGGAGGTCGAGGACAGTTAAGGGAGGTCGACGAAAGTTAAAGGGAGGTCGAGGACAGTTAAAGGGAGGCCGAGGACAGTTAAGGGAGGCCGAGGACAGTTAAAGGGAGGTCGAGGACAGTTAAAGGAAGTCGAGGACAGTTAAGGGAGGTCGAGGACAGTTAAGGGAGGCCGAGGACAGTTAAAGGGAGGCCGAGGACAGTTAAGGGAGGTCGAGGACAGTTAAGGGAGGCCGAGGACAGTTAAGGGAGGCCGAGGACAGTTAAAGGGAGGCCGAGGACAGTTAAAGGGAGGCCGAGGACAGTTAAGGGAGGCCGAGGACAGTTAAGGGAGGCCGAGGACAGTTAAGGGAGGCCGAGGACAGTTAAGGGAGGTCGAGAACAGTTAAGGGAGGCCGAGGATAGTTAAAGGGAGGCCGAGGACAGTTAAGGGAGGCCGAGGACAGTTAAGGGAGGCCGAGGACAGTTAAGGGAGGTCGAGGACAGTTAAGGGAGGTCGAGGACAGTTAAAGGGAGGTCGAGGACTGTTAAGGGAGGCCGAGGACAGTTAAGGGAGGCCGAGGACAGTTAAGGGAGGTCGAGGACAGTTAAGGAAGGTCGAGGACAGTTAAGGGAGGGAGGTCGAGGACAGTTAAGGGAGGGAGGTCGAGGACAGTTAAGGGAGGGAGGTCGAGGACAGTTAAGGGAGGCCGAGGACAGTTAAGGGAGGTCGAGGACAGTTAAGGGAGGTCGAGGACAGTTACGGGAGGTCGAGGACAGTTAGGGGAGGTCGAGGGAAGTTAAGGGAGGCCGAGGACAGTTGAGGGAGGTCGAGGACAGTTAAGGGAGGCCGAGGACAGTTGAGGGAGGCAGAGGACAGTTAAAGGGAGGTCGAGGACAGTTGAGGGAGGCCGATGACCGTTGAGGGAGGTCGAGGACAGTTAAGGGAGGCCGAGGACAGTTGAGGGAGGTCTAGGACAGTTAAGGGAGGTCGAGGACAGTTAAGGGAGGCCGAGGACAGTTGAGGGAGGTCGAGGACAGTTAAGGGAGGTCGAGGACAGTTAAGGGAGGCCGAGGACAGTTGAGGGAGGTCGAGGACAGTTAAGGGAGGTCGAGGACAGTTAAGGGAGGTCGAGGACAGTTAAGGGAGGCCGAGGACAGTTGAGGGAGGTCGAGGACAGTTAAGGGAGGTCGAGGACAGTTAAGGGAGGTCGAGGACAGTTAAAGGGAGGTCGAGGACAGTTAAGGGAGGTCGAGGACAGTTAAGGGAGAGCTGGGAGAGTACATGGAACACCTGGTGAGAGGAGGCTGGGAGAGTGGCTGGTGAGAGTTGGCAATCACACTGGAGGTGGGAGAAGGAAGGGAGAGAAAGAAAAGAAATCCTCCAAAGTAATTACCAATGTAATTACCTTACGTGTTAAGGGGGATGGAAAATGTAATTGCTTTTGATTACACTGATAAAGGCGGATGATGTAATTGCTCATGACCATATATTGCGTCATATCTTGAACTGGTTCCATCACACAAAGTAATCTATCTATCTATCTATCTATCTATCTATCTATCTATATAAACATCTCAAGGTTCGTACCATCGTGCTCAAGGGTCGTACTGTCGTGCTCAAGGGTCGTACCGTCGTGCTCAAGGGTCGTACCGTCGTGCTCAATGGTCGTACCGTCGTGCTCAAGGGTCGTACCGTCCTGCTCAAGGGTCGTCCCGTCATGCTCAAGCAACGTACCGTCGTGCTCAAGAGTCGTACCGTCGTGCTCATGGGTCGTCGTACCGTCGTGCTGAAAGGTCGTACCGTCGTGCTCAAGCATCGTACCGTCGTGCTCAAGCAACGTACCGTCGTGCTGAAGGGTCGTACCGTCGTGCTCAAGGGTCGTACCGTCGTGCTCAAGCAACGTACCGTTGTGCTGAAGGGTCGTACAGCCGTGCTCAAGGGTCGCAACGTCGTGCTCAAGAGTCGTACCGTCGTGCTCAAGGGTCGTCGTACCGTCGTGCTCAAGGGTCGTACCGTCGTGCTCAAGCAACGTACCGTAGTGCTCAAGGGTCGTACCGTCGTGATCAAGGGTCGCACCGTCGTGCTCAAGGGTCGTCGTACCGTCGTGCTCAAGGGTCGTCGTACCGTCGTGCTCAAGGGTCGTACCGTCGTGCTCAAGGGTCGTACCGTCGTGCTCAAGGGTCGCACTGCCGTCGTGCTCAAGGGTCGCACTGCCGTCGTGCTCAAGGGTCGTCGTACCATCGTGCTCAAGGGTCGTCGTACGTCGTGCTCAAGGGTCGTCGTACGTCGTGCTCAAGGGTCGTCGTACCGTTGTACTCAAGGGTCGTCGTACCGTCGTACTCAAGGGTCGTCGTACCGTCGTGCTCAAGGGTCGTCGTACCGTCGTGCTCAAGGGTCGTCGTCGTGCTGGAGAAGGACAAAGATCGTATACGGAGCACCTGAGTGTGTGTGTGTGTGTGTGTGTGTGTGTGTGTGTGTGTTGGGGAGGGGGGGGGGCACGTACCATCTCCCCCCCCAGTACAGGAGGGGGGGGGGGGGGGTTGTAGGTGCGAGTTGTGACGCAATGACAGGGAATCGATTCTCGCAATGCATCCTTCACTCTCTCCACTCCCGCCACACACACACACACACACACCTCCTCCTCCCCCTCCAGCGACCTCCATCGCTATTTATATCAACTAACACCATCGCTGTCCGTGATTCAATAGACCCAGAGACGAAGGATTGGGCCCTCCACGTCCCCCACGATCGCGCACCTGCGTGGACTGCGTGGCTTTGGGTGAAAGGAGGAGAAGTGGGGAAAGCCCTGCGTGCAATGGGTTGTGGCAAGACGGCTGGAGTGGATGGGACTGCAGGTGAATTTCTCCTTCTTGTCTGATTTCGTTTCTCCGGCTTTCCTGAGAGGTCTTGGGCAGTAGTGAAGATTCCTCACACATTTCCAGAGGTTAATGAGCCATTCTGTCTATCAACAGGTTAATTAACAATTAACAGTGAGGTCTAATCTCGTGTACACAAAATGTTTTGAAAAAGGATTACTGTAACTGAATGTAGAATTCACAATGAGAAACATCCAATACAATTCTTTCCTTCTCACCATTCACTTCAATCTATCTGACGTCTTATCTTATCTGCCATTATCTTTTGCGGCACGTACGTGTGTGTGTGTGTGTGTGTGTGTGTGTGTGTGGTGAGGGAGTGGATGATAATGGGCGGGTGATTTGGTTCACCAAGGTAAGACTCTCTCTCTCTCTCTCTCTCTCTCTCTCTCTCTCTCTCTCTCTCTCTCTCTCTCTCTCTCTGTTTCCCCCGTGACGGTGGAGGAGGTGAGTGGTGAAGGTGAGTGGATGGCACAGTGGAGGAGGTGGAGGTGAGTGGTGGAGGTGAGTGGATGACACATTGCAGGAGGTGGAGGTGAGTGGTGGAGGTGAGTGGATGGCATAGTGGAGGAGGTAGTGGTGGTGGAGGAGGTGGAGGTGAGTGGTGGAGGTGAGTGGTGGAGGAGGTGGAGGTGAGTGGTGGAGGAGGTGGAGGTGAGTGGTGGAGGAGGTGGAGGTGAGTGGTGGAGGTGAGTGGTGGAGGAGGTGGAGGTGAGTGGTGGAGGAGGTGGAGGTGAGTGGTGGAGGTAGTGGTGGAGGAGGTGTTGGTGGAGGAGGTGGAGGTGAGTGGTGGAGGTGGTGGAGGTGAGTGGTGGAGGAGGTGGAGGTGAGTGGTGGAGGAGGTGGAGGTGAGTGGTGGCGTACATTTAGGTTAGGGAGCAGGAGACCCCAGCCAGGCCAAGCAGGAGCTCCTGACGAGGCGTCAGGAGGCCTTATGGACCTCCAACTCTCCCCTGGGCTACGCCCCCAGGAGGAAAATATGATCCAGAAGGAAAATATAACCTCGAAGAAAATTTGATCCATAAGGAAAATATAATCCAGAAGGAAAATGCAATCCAGGAGGAAAATATAATCCACAAGGAAAATGCAATCCAGGAGGAAAATATAATCCAGAGGGAAAATATGATCCAAGAGGGAAATATAATCCTAGGGTAAAATAAAATCCAGAAGGAAAATCTAATCCAGGAGGAAAATAAAATCCATTAGGAAAATATAATCCATTAGGAAAATATAATCCATTAGGAAAATATAATCCAGAAGGAAAATATAATCCAGGAGGAATACATAATCCAGGAGGAAAATATAATCTAGGAGGAAAATATAATCCAGGAGGAAAATATAATCCATTAGGAAAATATAATCCAGGAGGAAAATATAATCCAGGAGGAGAATATAATCCAGGAGGATTATATTTCAGATGACTTCGCAAACAACCCCTGGAGTCGACGTGGTTGCAAGTGGTATGTACCTGATGGGGTCGAACCATTCCGAAACGATCAGTACGAGTCGTGTTGCCTCGGTGGGCGTAAATATGAGAAAATACTTCATAATTATGGAAACCTTACTTCATAGTGATTGCCGTCGTAATATGACCTCAATTCAACATTTTATTATGATAAATAAACACTAAATGTCGTTAACGATCGTTCTAATAACATCATGTCAGCTCGGGCTACCGGTGTGTGGCCAGAGCCCAGGGGCACTTTTCCCAAAATCCTTCGCCCGAGGTGTCATAATGTTTCACACAATTAGCGACAAGATACTTTTTTTTTTTTTTTTTTTTCATGGTATATATTAACCTCCACAAGGCCCAGCACAGCAGGCGCTGTCATCCACTATCTTATCTTATCTTATCAACGCCAGTAACACGACGTATCTCTCTCTCACAGCTTCTTATCTTTTCATCATCACAGGACTGTAAAATATATATTAATTATCTGAATCATTTTTTTTTTTTATAGTTACATTGTTTTATGATGTGTGTGTGTGTGTGTGTGTGTGTGTGTGTGTGTGTGTGTCTGTATGTGTGTGTGTGTGTGTGTGTGTGTAAATAGGTAATGACTGTAATTCATGGAAATACTGTACACACGCCCCATAATTGAACCTTGTTAAATCATACCCATCTGTAGGTTAATTCCCAGTCATTAAGTGTTAATGAATATCTAAAAGCCTTATTAAGAAGGTACTTATATCTGAGGCAGTTAATGTTGCTTACGCCTCTTTTCTTTTCGTTTTTTAACTACGTAATTATCAGTAACTAGGACCAGGAATGAGCAGTTATATAATTAGGTGATGTATTGAGAAGGATTTGAATAGCTGATATGAAACGGATCGAACCCCCATGTGCACGACGGTACGACCCTTGAGCACGACGGTACGACCCCTTGAGCACGACGGCACGACCCTTGAGCACGACGGCACGACCCCTTGAAGACGACGACACGACCCCATGAGCACGACGGTACGACCCCTTGAGCACGACGGTATACGACCCCTCAACACGACGGTACGACCATCGAGCACGACGTACGACCCTTGAGCACGACGTACGACCCTTGAGCACGACGGCACGACCTCTTGAGCACAACGTACGACCCTTGAGCACGACGGCACGACCCTTGAGCACGACGACACGACCTTTAAGCAAGACGGTATACGGCCCTTGAGCACGACGATACGACCCCTTGAGCACGACGGTATACGACCCCTTGAGCACGACGATACGACCCTTGAGCACGACGGTACTACCCCTTGAGCGGGACGGTACGACCCTGGAGCAGGACGACACCACACATTCGTCCGTGACCATGTTCTGTAATGGTGGGTAGTTCCTCCATCTCCTTTCTGAAAGATTGGCACGACTCAGCAAGTCCCTTCGCACACCGCCCTCCGCCAGCGCCTCCCTCAGGCGAGTCCTGCTCCACACCACACTGCCCCAGAGACACAGGCACCCAGCCCATCATGTGCCTGGCGTGTGCCAGTGAATGAACGGGTCTTCAGCATTAACTGGGGCTGTGTAACTGGGTGTGTACTGGTCCTAGGAGTTAACTGGGTGTGTACTAGTCCTAGGAGTTAACGGGTTGTGTAGTGGTCCTAGGAGCTCACTGGGTGTGTACTGGTCCTAGGAGCTCACTGGGTGTGTACTGGTCCTAGGAGTTAACTGGGTGTGTACTGGTCCTAGGAGCTAACTGGGTGTGTACTGGTCCTAGGAGTTAAGTGGGTATGTACTGGTCCTAGGAGTTAACTGGGTGTGTACAGGTTCTAGGAGTTAACTGGGTGTGTACTGGTCCTAGGAGTTAACTGGATGTGTACTGGTCCTAGGAGTTAAGTGGGTGTGTACAGGTTCTAGGAGCTAACTGGGTGTGTACTGGTCCTAGAAGCTAACTGGGTGTGTACTGGTCCTAGGAGTTAACTGGGTGTGTACTGGTCCTAGGAGCTAAGTGGGTGCGTACAGGTCCTAGGAGTTAACTGGGATTGTACAGGTCCTAGGAGTTGACTGGATGTGTACTGGTCCTAGGAGTTAACTGGGTTTATACAGGTCCTAGGACTTAACTGGGTGTGTACTGGTCCTAGGAGCTAACTGGGTGTGTACTGGTCCTAGGAGCTAACTGGGTGTGTACAGGTTCTAGGAGTTAAGTGGGTGTGTACAGGTTCTAGGAGTTAACTGGGCGTGTACTGGTCCTAGGAGTTAAGTGGGTGTGTACTGGTCCTAGGAGTTAACTGGGCGTGTACTGGTCCTAGGAGTTAACTGGGTGTGTACTGGTCCTAGGAGTTAAGTGGGTGTGTACTGGTCCTAGGAGTTAAGTGGGTGTGTACTGGTCCTAGGAGTTAACTGGGCGTGTACTGGTCCTAGGAGTTAACTGGGCGTGTACTGGTCCTAGGAGTTAAGTGGGTGTGTACTGGTCCTAGGAGTTAACTGGGCGTGTACTGGTCCTAGGAGTTAAGTGGGTGTGTACAGGTTCTAGGAGTTAACTGGGTGTGTACTGGTCCTAGGAGTTAAGTGGGTGTGTACTGGTCCTAGGAGTTAACTGGGTGTGTACTGGTCCTAGGAGTTAACTGGGCGTGTACTGGTCCTAGGAGTTAACTGGGTGTGTACTGGTCCTAGGAGTTAACTGGGCGTGTACTGGTCCTAGGAGTTAACTGGGCGTGTACTGGTCCTAGGAGTTAAGTGGGTGTGTACAGGTTCTAGGAGTTAACTGGGTGTGTACTGGTCCTAGGAGTTAAGTGGGTGTGTACTGGTCCTAGGAGTTAACTGGGTGTGTACTGGTCCTAGGAGTTAACTGGGCGTGTACTGGTCCTAGGAGTTAACTGGGTGTGTACTGGTCCTAGGAGTTAACTGGGTGTGTACTGGTCCTAGGAGTTAACTGGGTGTGTACTGGTCCTAGGAGTTAACTGGGTGTGTACTGGTCCTAGGAGTTAACTGGGTGTGTACTGGTCCTAGGAGTTAACTGGGTGTGTACTGGTCCTAGGAGTTAACTGGGTGTGTACTGGTCCTAGGAGTGAACTGGGTGTGTACTGGTCCGTGGCAATAACTACGTGTGTAAGTAACTGTGTGTACACCTCTGTGTGTGTGTGTGTGTGTGTGTGTGTGTGTACGGGACAGAGGATAACAATCAATGTCTATTGACAGAAGGAAGGGGCATATACACCCCGCCTTTCACCCCCACCTCTCAATCCCCCCCCTTTCCATCCCTCTCGTCCTCACCCCATCCCTCTCGTCCTCATCCTCCCCCATCCCAACATTCCTTCACTCTCTATGCCGACCACAGAAAAAAAAACCACCACACTTTAGCCATCTTCGTCATGTTATCGAAAACTGAAACCCCGAGTTTGTATGTGTTGGAGGGGGGAGGGGGGGGGGGGAAGAGAGGAGGGATTATGATAATATATAAAGTAGGGAGGAGGCGTCCAACCCCCCCACCCCACCCCCTCCACTCCTTGACTACATACAACATTATCAAAACACACACACACACACGTGTGTATATATATATATATATATATATATATATATATATATATATATATATATATATATATATATATATATATATTTTTTTTTTTTTTTTTTGCTTTGTCACTGTCTCCCGCGTTTGCGAGGTAGCGCAAGGAAACAGACGAAAGAAATGGCCCAACCCACCCCCATACACATGTATATACATACGTCCACACACGCAAAATATACATACCTACACAGCTTTCCATGGTTTACCCCAGACGCTTCACATGCCTTGATTCAATCCACTGACAGCACGTCAACCCCGGTATACCACATCGCTCCAATTCACTCTATTCCTTGCCCTCCTTTCACCCTCCTGCATGTTCAGGCCCCGATCACACAAAATCTTTTTCACTCCATCTTTCCACCTCCAATTTGGTCTCCCTCTTCTCCTCGTTCCCTCCACCTCCGACACATATATCCTCTTGGTCAATCTTTCCTCACTCATTCTCTCCATGTGCCCAAACCATTTCAAAACGCCCTCTTCTGCTCTCTCAACCACGCTCTTTTTATTTCCACACATCTCTCTTACCCTTACGTTACTTACTCGATCAAACCACCTCACACCACACATTGTCCTCAAACATCTCATTTCCAGGACGTCCATCCTCCTGCGCACAACTCTATCCATAGCCCACGCCTCGCAACCATACAACATTGTTGGAACCACTATTCCTTCAAACATACTCATTTTTGCTTTCCGAGATAATGTTCTCGACTTCCACACATTCTTCAAGGCTCCCAGAATTTTCGCCCCCTCCCCCACCCTATGATCCACTTCCGCTTCCATGGTTCCATCCGCTGCCAGATCCACTCCCAGATATCTAAAACACTTCACTTCCTCCAGTTTTTCTCCATTCAAACTCACCTCCCAATTGACTTGACCCTCAACCCTACTGTACCTAATAACCTTGCTCTTATTCACATTTACTCTTAACTTTCTTCTTTCACACACTTTACCAAACTCAGTCACCAGCTTCTGCAGTTTCTCACATGAATCAGCCACCAGCGCTGTATCATCAGCGAACAACAACTGACTCACTTCCTAAGCTCTCTCATCCCCAACAGACTTCATACTTGCCCCTCTTTCCAAAACTCTTGCATTCACCTCCCTAACAACCCCATCCATAAACAAATTAAACAACCATGGAGACATCACACATCCCTGCCGCAAACCTACATTCACTGAGAACCAATCACTTTCCTCTCTTCCTACACGTACACATGCCTTACATCCTCGATAAAAACTTTTCACTGCTTCTAACAACTTGCCTCCCACTCCATATATTCTTAATACCTTCCACAGAGCATCTCTATCAACTCTATCATATGCCTTCTCCAGATCCATAAATGCTACATACAAATCCATTTGCTTTTCTAAGTATTTCTCACATACATTCTTCAAAGCAAACACCTGATCCACACATCCTCTACCACTTCTGAAACCACACTGCTCTTCCCCAGTCTGATGCTCTGTACATGCTTTCACCCTCTCAATCAATACCCTCCCATATAATTTACCAGGAATACTCAACAAACTTATACCTCTGTAATTTGAACACTCACTCTTATCCCCTTTGTCTTTGTACAATGGCACTATGCACGCATTCCGCCAATCCTCAGGCACCTCACCGTGAGTCATACATATATTAAATAACATTACCAACCAGTCAACAATACAGTCACCCCCTTTTTTTAATAAATTCCACTGCAATACCATCCAATCCTGCTGCCTTGCCGGCTTTCATCTTCCGCAAAGCTTTTACTACCTCTTCTCTGTTTACCAAATCATTTTCCCTAACCCTCGCACTTTGCACACCACCTCGACCAAAACACCCTATATCTGCCACTCTATCATCAAACACATTCAACAAACCTTCAAAATACTCACTCCATCTCCTTCTCACATCACCACTACTTGTTATCACCTCCCCATTTGCGCCCTTCACTGAAGTTCCCATTTGCTCCCTTGTCTTACGCACTTTATTTACCTCCTTCCCAAACACACGCCATCATGTGTAGCATCACGGAAGCGCGGGGGGGGGGGGGGGCAGTGTGTTATACACCTGGTGGGTGTAGCTCACCCCCACTGTAACCCCCTCACTACACCCCTACTGTATCTCCCATATAAGTACCCCTAGTGTATCTCCCACACCACACCCCCCTACTGTATATCTCCCTCACCCCACCCCCTACTGTATATCTTCCTCACCCACACCCCCCCTACTGTATATCTCCTTCACCCCACCCCTACTGTATATCTCCCTCACCCCACCACCCCTACTGTATATCTCCCTCACCACACCCCCCTATTGTATATCTCCCTCACCCCACCCCCCCTACTGTATATCTCCCTCACCCCACCCCTACTGTATATCTCCCTCACCCCACCCCCCTACTGTATATCTCCCTCACCCCCACCCCTACTGTATATCTCCCTCACCCACACCCCTACTGTATATCTCCCTCACACCCCTACTGTATATCTCCCTCACACCCCCTACTGTATATCTCCCTCATCCCACACCCCCTACTGTATATCTCCCTCACACCCCTACTGTATATCTCCCTCACCCCACCCCCCCTACTGTATATCTCCCTCACCCCACCCCCCTACTGTATATCTCCATCACCCCACCCCTACTGTATATCTTCCTCACCCACACCCCTACTGTATATCTCCCTCACACCCCTACTGTATATCTCCCTCACCCCACCCCCTACTGTATATCTCCCTCACCCCACCCACCCCTACTGTATATCTCCCTCACCCACACCCCTACTGTATATCTCCCTCACCCACACCCCTACTGTATATCTCCCTCACACCCCCTACTGTATATCTCCCTCACCCCACCCCCCCTACTGTATATCTCCCTCACCCCACCCGTAATACATCGCCCCCAACACACACACACACACACACACACACACACACACACACACCACAGATCCGAGCCAGCCACTCGCGTCTTGCAGACCAAACAATGTTTTACCCTCGTGAGTGTGGCCCTGGCGGAGTGGCCAAGCGCTGGGAGTGGCCCGGGAAGTGTGGCCAGACTCTGGCAGTGGCCCGTGGAGGTGGTGGCCAGGCACTGGTAGTGGCGTGGGGTGGAGGGGGTTGTGGCCCGGGGTTGTGGCCTGGGGGTTGTGGCCCGGGGGTTGTGGCCCGGGGTTGTGGCCCGGGGTTGTGGCCCGGGGGTTGTGGCCCGGGGGTTGTGGCCTGGGGGTTGTGGCCCGGGGTTGTGGCCCGGGGGTTGTGGCCCGGGGGTTGTGGCCCGGGGGTTGTGGCCCTGGGGTTGTGGCCCGGGGGTTGTGGCCCTGGGGTTGTGGCCCGGGGGTTGTGGCCCGGGGGTTGTGGCCCTGGGGTTGTGGCCCTGGGGTTGTGGCCCGGGGGTTGTGGCCCTGGGGTTGTGGCCCGGGGGTTGTGGCCCGGGGGTTGTGGCCCTGGGGTTGTGGCCCGGGGGTTGTGGCCCTGGGGTTGTGGCCCGGGGGTTGTGGCCCTGGGGTTGTGGCCCGGGGGTTGTGGCCCGGGGTTGTGGCCCGGGGGTTGTGGCCCGGGGGTTGTGGCCCTGGGGTTGTGGCCCGGGGGTTGTGGCCCTGGGGTTGTGGCCCGGGGGTTGTGGCCCGGGGTTGTGGCCCGGGGGTTGTGGCCCGGGGGTTGTGGCCCGGGGGTTGTGGCCCGGGGGTTGTGGCCCTGGGGTTGTGGCCCGGGGGTTGTGGCCCGGGGGTTGTGGCCCGGGGGTTGTGGCCCGGGGTTGTGGCCCGGGGGTTGTGGCCCGGGGGTTGTGGCCCGGGGGTTGTGGCCCGGGGTTGTGGCCCGGGGGTTGTGGCCCGGGGGTTGTGGCCCGGGGGTGGCCAAGCGCAACACAGCACAGGGAAGGCTGGCATAGCGTGGCGGACCATTATCCTGCCCCTGGCTCGTCTGTGTCACGCGTTATGTGCGGATTACAATTGGTAAGGCGTGGTAGGCGCGTCTTATGGCCCGGTCGCTCCCTCGCTCGCTCGCTTTCAAAGAGATAGTGAAATATATCTATACTATAATATCTATATCTATATCTTTATATCATCTATATCTATAATATCTATATAATATCTTTATCTATAATATCTATATCTATAATATCTATATCTATATCTATATATCTTTATCTATAATATCTATATATCTATATAATATCTTTATAATATCTATATCTATAATATCTATATCTATATAATATCTTTTTCTATAATATCTATATATCTATATAATATCTTTATAATATCTATATCTATATCTATATATCTATCTATAATATCTATATCTATATCTATATAATATCTTTATAACATCTATATCTATAATATCTATATCTATATAATATCTTTATCTATAATATCTATTTATCTATATAATATCTTTATAATATCTATATCTATAATATCTATATCTATATCTATATCTATATATCTATCTATAATATCTATATCTATAATATCTATATCTATATCTATATATCTATCTATAATATCTATATCTATATCTATAATATCTATATCTATAACATCTATATCTATATCTATATATCTATCTATAATATCTATATCTATAATATCTATATCTACAATATCTCAGAGGCGAGGGTCAAAGTGTCGTTAATATGAAGGGATGTTTATGGAGCAGCAAGTCTCACGTGAAGTGGGGGGTCAGCTGAGGTCACGTGCAGTGGGGGTCAAGTGAGGTCACATGAAGTGGGGGTCAAGTGAAGTCACGTGAAGTGGGGGGGTCAGCTGAGGTCACGTGAAGTGGGGGTCAAGTGAGGTCACGTGAAGTGGGGGGTCAAGTGAGGTCACGTGAAGTGGTGGTCAGCTGAGGTCAAGTGAAGTGGGGAGTCAGGTGAGGTCACGTGAAGTGGGGGGGTCAGGTGAGGTCACGTGAAGTGGGGGGTCAGGTGAGGTCACGTGAAGTGGGGGTCAGTGAGGTCACTGATTGGGGGCAGTGGTCACGTGAAGTGGGGGTCAGCTAAGGTCACGTGAAGTGGGGGGGTCAGGTGAGGTCACGTGAAGTGGGGGTCAGCTGAGGTCACGTGAAGTGGGGGTCAGGTGAGGTCACGTGAAGTGGGGTCAGCTGAGGTCACGTGAAGTGGGGGGCAGGTGAGGTCACGTGAAGTGGGGGTCAGGTGAGGTCACGTGAAGTGGGGGGTCAGCTGAGGTCACGTGATAGTGGGGTCAAGTGAGGTCACGTGAAGTGGGGGTCAGCTGGGTCACGTAAGTGGGGTCAACTGAGGTCACGTGAAGTGGGGGGTCAGCTGAGGTCACATGAAGTGGGGGTCAGCTGAGGTCACGTGAAGTGGGGGTCAGCTGAGGTCACGTGAAGTGGGGGTCAGCTGAGGTCACGTGAAGTGGGGGTCAGGTGAGGTCACGCGAAGTGGGGGTCAGCTGAGGTCACGTGAAGTGGGGGTCAAGTGAGGTCACGTGAGGTGGGGGTCAAGTGAGGTCACGTGAAGTGGGGGGTCAGGTGAGGTCACATGAAGTGGGGGTCAAGTGAGGTCACGTGAAGTGGGGGTCAGCTGAGGTCACGTGAAGTGGGGGTCAGCTGAGGTCACGTGAAGTGGGGGTCAGCTGAGGTCACGTGAAGTGGGGAGTCAGCTGAGGTCACGTGAAGTGGGGGTCAGGTGAGGTCACATGAAGTGGGTGGTCAGGTGAGGTCACGTGAAGTGGGGGGTCAGCTGAGGTCACGTGAAGCGGGGGTCAGCTGAGGTCACGTGAAGTGAGGGTCAACTGAGGTCACGTGAAGTGGAGGGTCAGCTGAGGTCACGTGAAGTATGGGGTCAGGTAAGGTCAGGTGAGGTCATGCGAAGGTTAGGTGAGGTCAGGTGAAGGTCAGGTGAGGTCAGGTGAAGGTCAGGTGAGGTCAGGCGAAGGTCAGGTGAGGTCAGGTGAAGGTCAGGTGAGGTCATGCGAAGGTCAGGTGAGGTCAGGCGAAGGTCAGGTGAGGTCAAGGGTGTACTGAGTGCCTGCTGACCACCATGATGGGGGGCCCCCAGCCAGCCAGCAGGGGGGCCCCCCCACATCACCTGACCAGATCGATGCGTTTGAAGGAGACCGACCATAAAACTCCCGCCCGCCTGCTCGAACGCACTTTAAATGTGGGGGGAGGGGCGGGGGGGGGCGGGGGGTCATGGGGCGCCCCCATGACCTATTTCTACCATAGGGGGGGGGGCGGGGGGTCATGGGAGGGTCCCTATGTCTTGTACAGTGCGAGGAGGAAGTTCTACATGCGTGGGGGGGGGGGGGGGGAAGGGAGTTCTACATGCGTGAGGGAAGGGAGTTCTATATGCGTAGGGGGAGGGTGTTCTACATGCGTGAGGGAAGGGAGTTCTATATGCGTAGGGGGAGGGTGTTCTACATGCGTGAGGGAAGGGAGTTCTATATGCGTAGGGGGAGGGTGTTCTACATGCGTGGGGAGAGTGAGTTCTACATGCGTTGGGGGGAGGGAGGGAGTTCTACATGCGTGGGGGAGGGAGGGAGTTCTACATGCGTGGGGGAGGGAGGGAGTTCTACATGCGTGGGGGAGTGTGTTATACATGCATGGGGGGAGGGAGGGAGTTCTACATACGTGGGGGAGGGAGTTCTACATGAGCAGGGGGAGGGAATTCTACATGCGTGGGGGAGGGAGTTCTACATACGTCGGGGACGGAGTTATACATGCGTAGGGGGAGGGAGTTCTACATGAGTGGGGGCCCCCCATCTCTTAAACAGTACAAGGGGGGGGTAAGTTCTACATTGGTGGGGGGGCCCCATCTCTTATACAGTACGAGGCGGGAGTTCTACACGGGTCTACACGCGTGGGGGGGAGGGGATGTTTTGAACGTTCATTCACCACCGAACCGCTTCGAACTCCTGTATACAAGCTGGGAGTTCCATCCCAACCTTGTCGAACGCGATTCTCTCTACATGACGCTACATGGTGTGAGCGGGGGGGGGGGGGGGGCGTGCGTTCAATCTTGCTGTAGAGAGACTCAAAAGCCGTGAACAAATCACCCCTTACTCTTCTCTCGCCCACGGTGGGGGGAAAAAAATACACACACACACACACACGCACACACGGCTCCCATGCCTTTTTCTCGAACCCAAACCCTCTTGGATCTGGGGCCAGGTGTCCCTGGTCAAGAGGCGTATCCCATCCACCTCGCTCGTCCCATCTTCACTACTTCTCAGAGTTCTTTTTTCTTCCCTACTTACGTCACCCCCCCTCTAGGACTTGACCGCTTACGTCCCGGTGCATTCCCGACCTCTGTAGGGCAAGGCAGTTGGGCCCTCGACCATCTCTTCAAGTCCCCCCTCCGTTCTTGTGGTCCTCCGGCCGTTTTCTATACGTCTCTCGTTCTTGTTGTCCTCTGGCCGTTTTCTATACATCTCCCGTTCTTGTTCTCCTCTGGCCGTTTTCTATATGTCTCCCGTTCGTGTTGTCCTCCAGTCGTTTTCTGTACGTCTCCCGTTCTTGTTGTCCTCTGGCCGTTTTCTATACGTCTCCCGTTCGTGTTGTCCTCTGGCCGTTTTCTATACGTCTCTCGTTCTTGTTGTCCTCTGGCCGTTTTCTATACGTCTCCCGTTCTTGTTCTCCTCTGGCCGTTTTCTATACGTCTCCCGTTCGTGTTGTCCTCTGGCCGTTTTCTATACGTCTCCCGTTCGTGTTGTCCTCTGGCCGTTTTCTATACATCTCCCGTTCTTGTTGCCCTCTGGCCGTTTTCTTTGTTCCTACCATCTCCGATATTGCCTTTGAATTGCATCTTTTAACATTCTAATGTTAATCCAATGTCTTAGTTTTAATCTAATGTGGTAATTCTAATTCAATATCTTAATTTCAATGTCTTAATTCTAATTCAATGCCTTCATTTTCATCTAACGTTTCAATTCGCATCGAATGTCTTAATTCTAATCTAACGTCTTAATTTTAATCTGTTTTAACTTCATTCTAATCTAACGTCTTAATTTTAATCTGTTTTAACTTCATTCTAATCTAACGTCTTAATTCTAATGTGTTTTAACTTTATCTCTCGCTTCAATGTCCAAAATTTTTCCCTTGTCGCCAATAACCAGTCGTCAAACCACACACACACACACGCCCTCCGAGTCAAACCACACACACACACGCCCTACACGTCAAACCACCCACACACACGCCCTCCGAGTCAAACCACACACACACGCCCTCCGAGTCAAACCACACACACACACGCCCTCCGAGTCAACCCACACACACACACGCCCTCCGAGTCAAACCACACACACACACACACGCCCTACACGTCAAACCATCCACACACACGCCCTCCGAGTCAAACTACACACACACACACGCCCTCCGAGTCAAACCACACACACACACGCCCTCCGAGTCAAACCACACACACACACGCCCGCCGAGTCAAACCACACACACACGCCCTCCGAGTCAAACCACACACACACACGCCCGCCGAGTCAAACCACACACACACACGCCCTCCGAGTCAAACCACACACACACACGCCCGCCGAGTCAAACCACACACACACACGCCCTCCGAGTCAAACCACACACACACGCCCTCCGAGTCAAACCACACACACACACGCCCTCCGAGTCAACCCACACACACACACGCCCTCCGAGTCAAACCACACACACACACACGCCTTCCGAGTCAAACCACACACACACGCCCTCCGAGTCAAACCACACACACACGCTCTCCGAGTCAAACCACACACACACACGCCCTATGAGTCAAACCACACACACACGCGCCCTCCGAGTCAAACTACACACACACACGCCCTCCGAGTCAAACCACACACACACGCCCTCCGAGTCAAACCACACACACACACACGCCCTACACGTCAAACCACCCACACACACGCCCTCCGAGTCAAACCACACAGACACACGCCCTCCGAGTCAAACCACACACACACACACGCCCTCCGAGTCAAACCACACACACACACGCCCTCCGAGTCAAACCACACACACGCCCTCCGAGTCAAACCACACACACACACGCCCTCCGAGTCAAACCACACACACGCCCTCCGAGTCAAACCACACACACGCCCTCCGAGTCAAACCACACACACACACGCCCTCCGAGTCTCGGCCAACCAAAAACGACCAAAAACGCAGGAAAATCAACGACAATTGACACCGAGTCGTTTTCCGTGTGACGCGCCTGGAGGTAAGGAGGGAAGACTGCCCGACCACGACCACCAGACGGCCTTAGTGAAGGCCACAGAAAAATCACACGCGATAAGAGACACCTCTTATCATCCCTTATCATCTCTTATCATCCCTTATCATCCCTTATCATCTCTTATCATCCCTTATCATCCCTTTTTTATCATCCCTTTTTTATCATCCCTTATCATTTCTTATCATCCCTTATCATCTCTTATCTCTTATCATCCCTTATCATCTCTTATCATCCCTTATCATCTCTTATCATCTCTTATCATCCCTTATCATCTCTTATCATCCCTTATCATCTCTTATCATCTCATCATCCCTTATCATCTCTTATCATCCCTTATCATCTCTTATCATCCCTTATCTCTTATCATCCCTTATCATCTCTTATCATCCCTTATCATCTCTTATCATCTCTTATCATCCCTTATCATCTCTTATCATCCCTTATCATCCCTTATCATCTCTTATCATCTCTTATCATCCCTTATCATCCCTTATCATCTCTTATCATCCCTTATCATCTCTTATCATCCCTTATCATCCCTTATCTCTTATCATCCCTTATCATCTCTTATCTCTTATCATCCTTTATCATCTCTTATCATCCCTTATCATCCCTTATCATCTCTTATCATCCCTTATCATCTCTTCTCATCTCTTATCATCCCTTATCATCTCTTATCATCCCTTATAATCTCTTATCATCCCTTATCATCTCTTATCATCTCTTATCATCCCTTATATCATCTCTTATCATCCCTTATCATGTCTTATCATCCCTTATCATCTCTTATCATCCCTTATCATCCCTTATCATCTCTTATCATCCCTTATCATCTCTTATCATCTCTTATCATCCCTTATCATCTCTTATAATCCCTTATCATCTCTTACCTCTTATCATCCCTTATCTCTTATCATCCCTTATCATCCCCTATCATCCCTTATCTCTTATCATCCCTTATCATCCCCTATCATCCCTTATCTCTTATCATCCCCTATCATCCCTTATCTCTTATCATCCCTTAACATCCCCTATCATCTCTTATCACTCCCGCTTGATGAGGGAGGACCCCCCCCCCCCCCCCCCGTGTGTCCACTAATCACTGGTTCGATAGTTTCCTTCAAACGACCATCGGTCAAGTGGGATCCCAAAGGGCGAGTGTCTTGTCCAAAGAAAATAAATAAATAAATAATTGGTAAATAAATAACTGGGTCACACACACGTGTGTGTGGGTCACGCCCCCACACACGCCCAGCAGCACGGGGGGCCACGCCCCTCCGCCCCGCCCCACACACACCCACTCAGTCGTCCACCACCACAACACAACCCGACCCTCCACCACTCCACCTCTGGTAATTCCGGGTCGCGTTAGTGACATCTCGAACACGACACGGACGGACGGACGGACCACCGTGGTACAGCTTGCGTATGCAAATGAGTATGCAAATGAGATCTGATGGTACATGTACACAATGTAAGAGTACAGAGAGCACACATCTGTACATGTACACAATGTAAGAGTACAGAGAGCACACATCTGTACATGTACACAATGTAAGAGTACAAAGAGGACACATCTGTACATGTACACAATGTAAGAGTACAGAGAGCACATATGTGTACATGTACACAATGTAAGAGTACAGAGACCACACATCTGTACATGTACACAATGTAAGAGTACAGAGAGCACACATCTGTACATGTACACAATGTAAGAGTACAGAGAGCACACATCTGTACATGTACACAATGTAAGAGTACAAAGAGGACACATCTGTACATGTACACAATGTAAGAGTACAGAGCACACCTCTGTACATGTACACAATGTAAGAGTACAGAGAGCACACATCTGTACATGTACACAATGTAAGAGTACAGAGAGCACACATCTGTACATGTACACAATGTAAGAGTACAGAGAGCACACATCTGTACATGTACACAATGTAAGAGTACAGAGAGCACACATCTGTACATGTACACAATGTAAGAGTACAGAGAGCACACATCTGTACATGTACACAATGTAAGAGTACAGAGAGCACACATCTGTACATGTACACAATGTAAGAGTACAGAGAGCACACATCTGTACATGTACACAATGTAAGAGTACAGAGAGCACACATCTGTACATGTACACAATGTAAGAGTACAGAGAGCACACATCTGTACATGTACACAATGTAAGAGTACAGAGAGCACACATCTGTACATGTACACAATGTAAGAGTACAGAGAGCACACATCTGTACATGTACACAATGTAAGAGTACAGAGCACACCTCTGTACATGTACACAATGTAAGAGTACAGAGAGCACACATCTGTACATGTACACAATGTAAGAGTACAGAGAGCACACATCTGTACATGTACACAATGTAAGAGTACAGAGCACACCTCTGTACATGTACACAATGTAAGAGTACAGAGAACACATATCTGTACATGTACACAATGTAAGAGTACAGAGAGCACATATGTGTACATGTACACAATGTAAGAGTACAGAGAGCACACCTCTGTACATGTACACAATGTAAGAGTACAGAGAGCACACATCTGTACATGTACACAATGTAAGAGTACAGAGAGCACACATCTGTACATGTACACAATGTAAGAGTACAGAGAGCACACATCTGTACATGTACACAATGTAAGAGTACAGAGAGCACACATCTGTACATGTACACAATGTAAGAGTACAGAGCACACCTCTGTACATGTACACAATGTAAGAGTACAGAGAGCACACATCTGTACATGTACACAATGTAAGAGTACAGAGAGCACACATCTGTACATGTACACAATGTAAGAGTACAGAGCTCACCTCTGTACATGTACACAATGTAAGAGTACAGAGAACACATATCTGTACATGTACACAATGTAAGAGTACAGAGAGCACATATGTGTACATGTACACAATGTAAGAGTACAGAGAGCACACATCTGTACATGTACACAATGTAAGAGTACAGAGACCACACATCTGTACATGTACACAATGTAAGAGTACAGAGAGCACATATGTGTACATGTACACAATGTAAGAGTACAGAGACCACACATCTGTACATGTACACAATGTAAGAGTACAGAGAGCACACATCTGTACATGTACACAATGTAAGAGTACAGAGAGCAGACATCTGTACATGTACACAATGTGAGATTACAGAGACCACACATCTGTACATGTACACAATGTAATGCTCCTATGTGTACAGGTCACTTTCTTATCGTCTCGTCCCGGCGTGAGCGACCTTATGTGCTCGTGCAGGCGAGATAAACGAGCAGTTACGACAGATAAGGGAAGTGGCGTCAGCACGTGCCGGAGGAGGAAGAGCTAGTACTGCCTGTGGGAGAGGGAGGAGGGAGGAGGGAGGCGCCCATCATCATCCCCCCCCCCCCCCCCCCGACGCCGCTTCTTACCTTAGCACTTAGCGCTTTCCCGCTGCAGTCTAGCGCTTTCCCGCTGAACTTTAGCGCTTTCCCGCTGCAGTCTAGCGCTTTCCCGCTGGACTTTAGCGCTTTCCCGCTGCAGTCTTCTTGTGCACAGCTAAACATAGCGGTGACATGGAAGACAAGATATGAAGGTCTGGTTTCCAGTCTTTTGGCAAGGCTAAGAGAAAGGGTCGATATATATATATATATATATATATATATATATATATATATATATATATATATATATATATATATATATATATATATTTTTTTTTTTATTCTTTTTTTATTATACTTTGTCGCTGTCTCCCGCGTTTGCGAGGTAGCGCAAGGAAACAGACGAGAGAAATGGCCCAACCCGCCCCATACACATGTATATACATACGTCCACACACGCAAATATACATACCTACACAGCTTTCCATGGTTTACCCCGGACGCTTCACATGCCTTGATTTAATCCACTGACAGCACGTCAACCCCGGTATACCACATCGCTCCAATTCACTCTATTCCTTGCCCTCCTTTCACCCTCCTGCATGTTCAGGCCCCGATCACACAAAATCTTTTTCACTCCATCTTTCCACCTCCAATTTGGTCTCCCTCTTCTCCTCGTTCCCTCCACCTCCGACACATATATCCTCTTGGTCAATCTTTCCTCACTCATTCTCTCCATGTGCCCAAACCATTTCAAAACACCCTCTTCTGCTCTCTCAACCACGCTCTTTTTATTTCCACACATCTCTCTTACCCTTACGTTACTTACTCGATCAAACCACCTCACACCACACATTGTCCTCAAACATCTCATTTCCAGCACATCCATCCTCCTGCGCACAACTCTATCCATAGCCCACGCCTCGCAACCATACAACATTGTTGGAACCACTATTCCTTCAAACATACCCATTTTTGCTTTCCAAGATAATGTTCTCGACTTCCACACATTCTTCAAGACTCCCAGAATTTTCGCCCCCTCCCCCACCCTATGATCCACTTCCGCTTCCATAGTTCCATCCGCTGCCAGATCCACTCCCAGATATCTAAAACACTTCACTTCCTCCAGTTTTTCTCCATTCAAACTCACCTCCCAATTGACTTGACCCTCAACCCTACTGTACCTAATAACCTTGCTCTTATTCACATTTACTCTTAACTTTCTTCTTTCACACACTTTACCAAACTCAGTCACCAGCTTCTGCAGTTTCTCACATGAATCAGCCACCAGCGCTGTATCATCAGCGAACAACAACCGACTCACTTCCCAAGCTCTCTCATCCCCAACAGACTTCATACTTGCCCCTCTCTCCAAAACTCTTGCATTCACCTCCCTAACAACCCCATCCATAAACAAATTAAACAACCATGGAGACATCACACACCCCTGCCGCAAACCTACATTCACTGAGAACCAATCACTTTCCTCTCTTCCTACACGTACACATGCCTTACATCCTCGATAAAAACTTTTCACTGCTTCTAACAACTTGCCTCCCACACCATATATTCTTAATACCTTCCACAGAGCATCTCTATCAACTCTATCATATGCCTTCTCCAGATCCATAAATGCTACATACAAATCTATTTGCTTTTCTAAGTATTTCTCACATACATTCTTCAAAGCAAACACCTGATCCACACATCCTCTACCACTTCTGAAACCACACTGCTCTTCCCCAATCTGATGCTCTGTACATGCCTTCACCCTCTCAATCAATACCCTCCCATATAATTTACCAGGAATACTCAACAAACTTATACCTCTGTAATTTGAGCACTCACTCTTATCCCCTTTGCCTTTGTACAATGGCACTATGCACGCATTCCGCCAATCCTCAGGCACCTCACCGTGAGTCATACATACATTAAATAACCTTACCAACCAGTCAACAATACAGTCACCCCCTTTTTTAATAAATTCCACTGCAATACCATCCAAACCTGCTGCCTTGCCGGCTTTCATCTTCCGCAAAGCTTTTACTACCTCTTCTCTGTTTACCACGGGGAAAATGGAACACGATAAGTTCCCAAGTGCACTTTCGTGTAATATCACATCATCAGGGGAGACGCAAGAGAGAGATATAACAACAGTCAGTTGATATACATCCAGTTCGTTCCCCTCTCTGTAATCATACATACACGTTCCGTTCCAGTTGTTCCCCTGTGTTGCAGGTCCGCTGGTCGGGGTGTGGGTAGCCCAGGGCGAGACAGCCAGGCTCCCCTGCCGCCAGCCTACCCACCCACACGACACACCCAACCTGGTCCTCTGGTACCTCAACCACACCTCACGACCCATACTCAGGTGAGTCGAGACCAGAACTGTCGACCAGAACTGTCGACCAGATCTCAGGTGAGTCGACCAGACCTGTCGACCAGATCTCAGGTGAGTCGACCAGACCTGTCGACCAGATCTCAGGTGAGTCGACCAGAACTCAGGTGAGTCGACCAGACCTCAGGTGAGTCGACCAGACCTCAGGTGAGTCGACCAGATCTCAGGTGAGTCGACCAGATCTCAGGTGAGTCGACCAGATCTCGGGTGAGTCGACCAGATCTCGGGTGAGTCGACCAGATCTCAGGTGAGTCGACCAGATCTCAGCTCAGGTGAGTCGACCAGACCTCAGGTAAGTCGACCAGACCTCAGGTGAGTCGACCAGATCTCCGGTGAGTCGACCAGATCTCAGGTGAGTCGACCAGATCTCAGGTGAGTCGACCAGATCTCAGGTGAGTCGATCAGATCTCAGGTGAGTCGATCAGATCTCAGGTGAGTCGACCAGACCTCAGGTGAGTCGACCAGACCTCAGGTGAGTCGACCAGACCTCAGGTGAGTCGACCAGACTTCAGGTGAGTCGACCAGACCTCAGGTGAGTCGACCAGATCTCAGGTGAGTCGACCAGAACTCAGGTGAGTCGACCAGATCTCAGGTGAGTCGACCAGATCTCAGGTGAGTCGACCAGACTTCACGACCCTCTTCTTCATGCGAGTCGACCAGACTTCACGACCCTCTTCTTCAGGTGAGTCGACCAGACCCCAGGTGAGTCGACCAGACCTCATGACCCATCCTCAGGTGGATCGACCAGACCTCAACCCATCCTCAGGTGGGTCGACCAGACTTTACAACCCATCCTCAGGTAGATCGAACAGACCTGACGACCCATCCTCAGATGAGTCGACCAGACTTCATGACCGATCCTCAGATGAGTCGACCAGACCTCACGACCCATCCTCAGATGAGTCGACCAAGTCTACCAATCTTAAGTCTTTACTATCGGGGTGCTAGATACGTAGTCTTGGTCTAATCTACCAGGTTGACAGGTAGTCCTAGTCTACCAGGCTGGTAGGTTGTCCTGGTCTAATCTATAAGGCTGGTAGGTTGTCTTGGTTTAGTCTACCAAGCTGGTAGGTTGTCCTGGTGTAATCTATTAGGCTGGTAGGTTGTCTTGGTTTAGTCTACCAGGCTGGTAGGTTGTCCTGGTCTAATCTATAAGGCTGGTAGGTTGTCTTGGTTTAGTCTACCAAGCTGGTAGGTTGTCCTGGTGTAATCTATTAGGCTGGTAGGTTGTCTTGGTTTAGTCTACCAGGCTGGTAGGTTGTCCTGGTCTAACCTATAAGGCTGGTAGGTTGTCTTGGGTTAGTCTACCAAGCTGGTAGGTTGTCTTGGGTTAGTCTACCAAGCTGGTAGGTTGTCCTGGTGTAATGTATTAGGCTGGTAGGTTGTCTTGGTTTAATCTACCAGTCTGGTAGGTTGTCCTGGTCTAGTCTACCAGGCTAATAGGCAGTCCTGGTCTAATCTACCAGGCTGGGAGTGATTCATATTAGCCTCTACCACACCAAAAATTAAAAGTCTGGCTCAGGCACACTGCAAAAAATCGACCATGTCACTGTAAATCGACCATGTTACTGTGAATCGACCATGTCACTGTAAATCGACCATGTCACTGTGAATCGACCACGTCACTGTGAACCGACCATTTCACTGTGAACCGACCATGTCACTGTGAATCGACAATGTCACTGTGAATCGACCACGTCACTGTGAACCGACCATTTCACTGTGAACCGACCATGTCACTGTAAATCGACCATGTCACTGTAAATCGACCATGTTACTGTGAATCGACCATGTTACTGTGAATCGACCATGTCACTGTGAACCGACCATGTCACTGTGAACCGACCATGTCACTGTGAACCGACCATGTCACTGTGAATCGACCATGTCACTGTGAATCGACCATGTCACTGTGAATCGACTATGTCACTGTGAACCGACCATGTCACTGTGAACCGACCATTTCACTGTGAACCGACCATGTCACTGTGAATCGACAATGTCACTGTGAATCGACCATGTCACTGTGAATCGACCATGTCACTGTGAATCGACCATGTCACTGTGAACCGACCATGTCACTGTGAACCGACCATGTCACTGTGAATCGACCATGTCACTGTGAACCGACCATGTCACTGTGAATCGACCATGTCACTGTGAACCGACCATTTCACTGTGAACCGACCATGTCACTGTGAACCGACCATGTCACTGTGAACGGACCATGTCACTGTGAATCGACCATGTCACTGTGAATCGACCATATCACTGTGAACCGACCATATCACTGTGAACCGACCATGTCACTGTGAATCGACCATGTCACTGTGAACCGACCATGTCACTGTGAATCGACCATGTCACTGTGAATCGACCATGTCACTGTGAACCGACCATGTCACTGTGAATCGACCATGTCACTGTGAATCGACCATGTCACTGTGAATCGACCATGTCACTGTGAATCGACCATGTCATTGTGAATCGACCATGTCACTGTGAATCGACCATGTCACTGTGAATCGACCATGTCACTGTGAATCGACCATGTCACTGTGAATCGACCATGTTTCTTGTGAATTACATTTCTATAAGACCCTCTTACCTTAACACATAAGAACACTGGGAAACTTATTTCTACTTCAAAGTTATGAAAAAATAACTAATTTATTTTTATAAACAATACATCATTTATGAGTCTATCATCATCTATTATAAGTGAATTATATCTGAAATATATTCAGGCATCGAGTTCTCTCTCATTTAATTATACACAAAAGTTTATATTTTAATTAGATTTACGTAAAATAATAAAGTTATCTAAATACTTAAAAATTGACAAGAAAAAATCTAAAATTAAACTTCATAAATCTAATTTGTGCTTCCTTGGTGATGGTTAGCGTTGCTGACTGTGTAACACGCACGGAACCGCCCCAGGTTCGAATCCTGGGCTGGGGAATCGGCCCACAGTAGAACTAGCTCTTCATCCTCTCTTCCGAATTGGTCGAGACATGGTAACCTGGCGGAAACTGGTGTATATATGTCATGTATATAAGATGGCCTTTATTTTGTCTGTTTTCCTGACGCTACCTCGCTGAAGCAGGGGGTAGCGATGCTGTTTCCTATGGGGCGGGGTAGCGACGGGAATGGATGAAGGCAAGCAAGTATATGTACATGTACATATATATATATATACATATATATATATATATATATATATATATATATATATATATATATATATATATATATATATATATATAAATATATATATATATATATATATATATATATATATATATATATATATATATATGCGTGTATGGGCGTTTATGTATCTATATGTGTATATGAGTGGATGGACCATTTCCTGAGGCTACCTCGCTGATGCGGGAAACGGCGATCATAACATAGCGGTTTCTCTGACCAGAGATGACAGAATAAGATAAAGATACAGACAATAAGACATTTATCACGCCATCCAGTAACGAAATCATGGCCAAATTATCATATTCAAGGGTCGTACCGTCGCAATCCAGGGTCGTACCGTCGCAATCAAGGGTCGTACCGTCGCAATCAAGGGTCGTACCGTCGCAATCCAGGGTCGTAACGTCGCAATCGAGGGTCGTAATGTTGCAATCCAGGGTCGTAATGTTGCAATCCAGGGTCGTACCGTCGCAATCCAGGGTCGTACCGTCGCAATCCAGGGTCATACGGTCGCAATCCAGGGTCGTAATGTTGCAATCCAGGGTCGTACCGTCGCAATCCAGGGTCGTATCCTCGCGATCCAGGGTCGTACCGTCGCAATCCAGGGTCGTACCAGCGCAATCCAGGGTCGTACCGTCGCGATCCAGGGTCGTACCGTCGCAATCCAGGGTCGTAATGTTGCAATCCATGGTCGTACCGTCGCAATCCAGGGTCGTACCGTCGCAATCCAGGGTCGTAATGTTGCAATCTAGGGTCGTACCGTCGCAATCCAGGGTCGTAATGTTGCAATCCAGGGTCGTACCGTCGCAATCCAGGGTCGTACCGTCGCAATCCAGGGTCATACGGTCGCAATCCAGGGTCGTACCGTCGCAATCCAGGGTCGTAATGCTGCAATCCAGGGTCGTACCGTCGCGATCCAGGGTCGTACCGTCGCAATCCAGGGTCGTACCGTCGCGATCCAAGGTCGTACCGTCGCAATCCAGGGTCGTATCGTCGCGATCCAGGGTCGTACCGTCGCACTCCAGGGTCGTACCGTCGCAATCCAGGGTCGTACCGTCGCACTCCAGGGTCGTACCGTCGCTATCCAGGGTCGTACCGTCGCAATTCAGGGTCGTACCGTCGCGATCCAGGGTCGTACCGTCGCGATCCAGGGTCGTACCGTCGCAATCCAGGGTCGTACCGTCGCGATCCAAGGTCGTACCGTCGCAATCCAGGGTCGTACCGTTGCAATCGAGAGTCGTACCGTCGCACTCCAGGGTCGTACCAGCGCAATCCAGGGTCGTACCGTCGCACTCCAGGGTCGTACCGTCGCAATCCAGGGTCGTACCGTCGCAATGCAGGGTCGTTCCACCACACGTCCCCCCCCCCCCTCCACACACACACACACACACACATCTTCAAACACTTCATAACGGAATTATCAACTTTACTGAAAAATGAAAAAAAAAAATAATGCCTGGCAATGAATATCTATTAGACGATTTGTGGAGATGGGATATTGTGGTGATAGGATTATGTGGTGATGGGATTATGTGGTGAAAGGATTTTGTGGTGATGGGATTTTGTGGTGATGGGATATTTTGTAGAGATAGGAATAAGAAATTTAACACACTACCACAAAAATGCTGATGATACAGTGCTGGTGGCAGATTCATGTGAGAAACTGCAGAAGCTGGTGACTGAGTTTGGTAAAGTGTGTGAAAGAAGAAAGTTAAGAGTAAATGTGAATAAGAGCAAGGTTATTAGGTACAGTAGGGTTGAGGGTCAAGTCAATTGGGAGGTAAGTTTGAATGGAGAAAAACTGGAGGAAGTGAAGTGTTTTAGATATCTGGGAGTGGATCTGGCAGCGGATGGAACCATGGAAGCGGAAGAGAATCATAGGGTAGGGGAGGGGGCGAAAATCCTGGGAGCCTTGAAGAATGTGTGGAAGTCGAGAACATTATCTTGGAAAGCAAAAATGGGTATGTTTGAAGGAATAGTGGTTCCAACAATGTTGTATGGTTGCGAGGCGTGGGCTATGGATAGAGTTGTGCGCAGGAGGGTGGATGTGCTGGAAATGAGATGTTTGAGGACAATGTGTGGTGTGAGGTGGTTTGATCGAGTAAGTAACGTAAGGGTAAGAGAGATGTGTGGAAATAAAAAGAGCGTGGTTGAGAGAGCAGAAGAGGGTGTTTTGAAATGGTTTGGTCACATGGAGAGAATGAGTGAGGAAAGATTGACCAAGAGGATATATGTGTCAGAGGTGGAGGGAACGAGAAGTGGGAGACCAAATTGGAGGCGGAAGGATGGAGTGAAAAAGATTTTGAGCGATCGGGGCCTGAACATGCAGAAGGGTGAAAGGCGTGCAAGGAACAGAGTGAATTAGAACGATGTGGTATACCGAGGTCGACGTGCTGTCAATGGATTGAACCAGGGCGTGTGAAGTGTCTGGGGTAAATCATGGAAAGTTGTGTGGGGCCTGGATGTGGAAAGGGAGCTGTAGTTTCGGTGCATTATTACATGACAGCTAGAGACTGAGTGTGAACGAATGTGGCCTTTGTTGTCTTTTCCTAGCGCTACCTCGCACGCGTGGGGGGGGGGGGGGGGGGTCATTCCATGTGTGGCGGGGTGGCGACGGAAATGAATGAAGGCAGACAGTATGAATATGTACATGTGTATATATGTATATGTCTGTGTATGTATATATAAGCTGAAATGTATAAGTATGTATATGTGCGTGTGCGAACGTGTATGTACATACATGTGTATGTGGCTGGGTATGGCCATTCTTTCGTCTGTTTCCTTGCGCTACCTCGGTAACACGGGAGACAGCGACAAAGTATAATAAAATAAATAAATCTATCTATCTATCTATCTATCTATCTATCTATATATATATATATATATATATATATATATATATATATATATATATATATATATATATAGATATATATATATAAGGACAGAGTCTGCCTTTAATAGGGACGTTAAGGGAGCGGGTGACACAGAGCCACGCAGCCTTGCACCGTCTGCGAAACATTTAACTTTAAGGTTGAGGAAGTGATGAGGTATGTTATGAGAGGCCTGGGGTCCAGCTGTGGAGGGAGGAGGGAGGAAAGTGGGGGAGGTTTATGGGGTCTTTCCTGTGGAGGGGGGTTTTATGAGGGTCTTTTCTTAGGAGGTGAGGCAGCCCGACTGTTTACTGTATTATTATGGTGTTGCTGAGAACACACACACACACTTAGTCGTGCTAAGCATACTGTGTCTGTCTGTATATATATATATATATATATATATATATATATATATATATATATATGAATATAGTGACCAGCTTGTGTTCTGTGCTGAAGAAGAATTGGAAATTGGCTTTAAAAATGCCTCCACAAGTATACGAGGGAAGTAAAATTGAAAATTAGCTTTAAAAAGGCATACATAAATATACGAGGGTTGAAAGTTGGTAATGAATTACGTATTACATATCAGGGGTGTAGAGGAGAGACTTTTGGATGTGAAGATGCTCAGAGGACAGGCTATGGAACGTCTGGTTATCTCTGAGGCTAGTGTCAAAGGCTCACAGCGCCTTCAGAGAGAGGAAATGCCTTGTGTAGGAAGGAAGATGGATACGAGTGAGCCTGGAAGAGAGGCTTGTGTTCAAAGATGGCAACAGAGAGTGAGCAACGGTGGCGGAAGATGAGAGTCAAAGAAAATAACAGGAGTTTGTGTCAGAGTTTGGGAAATATGGGTGGGAAGTTGGGAGTTGATGGGAGGAAACGTAAGGTAATGTGGTGTGGGATAGGAGAAGTGAGGCAGGATGGTTTGAGTGAGACTCTAAACGAGATAACCTGTGGAAAGTGGAGTGATTCAAGTCCCTGTGGTGGGATGAAGGTTTATCATGTAGAGTAACAAGTATAAGAGAGAGCAATGGTAGGAAGCCACATCTTACTGAGGGAGAAAGCAGGGTGAGCTGAAATGGTTTGGACATATGGAGAGGATGAGTGAGGAAACATTGTTTAAGGGATACGCACATCAGAAGCGAAGGGAGCAAGAGTGAAAAGGGGAGACTGATAAAGAGATGGAAGGATGGAGTGAAAGTGTTTGTGGTATCGGGGTGTGAACCTCCAGGAGGGTAAGAGGCGTGAATGGGATTTAGTGAACTGGAGTGATGTGGTATACAGGGAGCGACGTGCTGTCAAAATGGACAGAACCAAGGGATATAAAGTGGTCATGGGGGGGAATCACGAAGTGGTGTGTTGGGCTTTGCTGTGGATAGCGGGCAAGATACACGCAGTCTCGGTGCATCATACACAAGAGGTAGTGAGTGGATGCAAGCCAATGAAGCTATCGTTCTTCTAACCCCGGCGCTACCTCGCTGGGGTGGAGAACGGGGAAGGAGTATACAAATAGACGCGTGGGCTGGCCGTGACTCCATCATAACGCGTGTGTTCTCTCTCTCCCTCCTGCAGCTACGACGCCCGGGCCAGACACGACGTGGACGACGGTACGACACCCGAGAACAAGAAAATCGACAGCTTCAGAAACCGCCACAGCGAGACCATCACCACCACCGGCTTAGAAACCACAGAGGAGCGGCGGTTTCTCGAGTCGAGCGGGACACGCCTGGTGGTGAAGAAGGCGAGGTCAGAGGACCAAGCTGAGTACCGCTGCCTCGTACACTATCGCCTCTCCCCTACCTGGACCCAGAGACTCCTCCTCCTGGTACCTGGTACGTACTGCGTCTTTCCCAATCCCAGACTCGAACCCGGCCACTCCAGAGCCGTTGGTCGCAACGCACATGACGACACCAAAGAGGGTCATGCATGTGCACGTAACTACAGAGATACGTAAATGTACATACTTACATGTGAAAGGAAGAACACGATCTCTCTCTCTCTCTCTCTCTCTCTCTCTCTCTCTCTCTCTCTCTCTCTCTCTCTCTCTCTCTCTCTCTCTCTCTCTACCCAGTGTGTGTGTGTGTGTGTGTGTGTGTGTGTGTGTGTGTGTGTGTGTGTGTGTGTGTGCGTGTTAACCCGTCCACAAGACCTGGGTCACCATGAGCAGCGACACGCACTGCTCAGTGCAGCTGGACCATGTCAACTGTTGTGAAGCGAAGCCATCATGCTCACTGCTCCTTACTGAGCACTGGCTGGAGGCAAGACCCAGTTCACATTGCCTTACTTTGCGAGGTAGCGCCAGGAACAGACGATAAATTCTCTCTTTCCCGCCTTTGCGAGGTAGCGCCAGGAACAGACGATAAAATCATGTCCCCACTGGCACACATGCACTATCAAAACCACTATACCAGGGTCTACCGTGGCTCAGCCTACTGACAGTCCCAAGTCGCCCCCCGTATACCACATCGACACATTTCTTTCTATCCAATCTGAACATGTCGCCCCCCCTATACCACATCGACACATTTCTTTCTATACAATCTCAACATGTCGCCCCCTCTATACCACATCGACACATTTCTTTCTATCCAATCTCAACATGTCGCCCCCTCTATACCACATCGACACATTTCTATCTATCCAATCTCAACATGTCGTCCCCCCTATACCACATCGACACATTTCTTTCTATCCAATCTCAACATGTCGTCCCCCCTATACCACATCGACACATTTCTTTCTATCCAATCTGAACATGTCGCCCCCTCTATACCACTTCGACACATTTCTTTCTATCCAATCTGAACATGTCGCCCCCCCTATACCACATCGACACGTTTCTATCTATCCAATCTGAACATGATACGAGATGGATTAATCTCGTTTGGTTTCGTCTAAAAGTCTTGTCTAATGATTAAAAAAAATCTACGTTTCACAGACTGATTTCTTACAGATGGTTGAAATACAATGTACGTTTCATCATGTGTTTCCTGTGGTCGACCACGCCAAGTGAGTTAATAGTGTGTGCGTGTGTGTCTGTGTTGACAGAGTCGATCGTGGAGGTTGAGGTGGTGGACGCGACGGGCCGACCCGTGGGCCAACGTCTGCCCCCGCTGGCCGAGGGAGCCAACCTCACGCTAACCTGCCGAGCTGCACACGGTCAGTACTGCCAACCTCACACGGTCAGTACTGCCAACCTCACACGGTCAGTACTGCCAACCTCACACAGTTACTACTACCAACCTCACACGGTCACTACTACCAACCTCACACGGTCAGTACTGCCAACCTCACACGGTCACTACTGCCAACCTCACACGGTCACTATTGCCAACCTCACACGGTCACTACTGCCAACCTCACACGGTTACTACTGCGAACCTCACACGGTTACTACTACCAACCTCACACGGTCACTACTGCCAACCTCACACGGTCACTACTGCCAACCTCACACAGTCACTACTGCCAACCTCACACGGTCAGCACTGCCAACCTCACACAGTCAGTACTGTCAACCTCACACGGTCACTACTGCCAACCTCACACGGTTACTACTGCGAACCTCACACGGTTACTACTACCAACCTCACACGGTCACTACTGCCAACCTCACACAGTCACTACTGCCAACCTCACACGGTCAGCACTGCCAACCTCACACGATCACTACTGCCAACCTCACACGGTCAGTACTGCCAACCTCACACAGTCAGTACTGTCAACCTCACACGGTCACTACTGCCAACCTCACACGGTCAGAACTGCCAACCTCACACGGTCACTACTGACAACCTCACACGGTCACTACTGCCAACCTCACACGGTCACTACTACCAACCTCACACGGTCACTACTGCCAACCTCACACGGTCACTACAGCCAACCTCACACGGTCACTACTGCCAACCTCACACGGTCAGTACTGCCAAGCTCACACGGTCAGAACTGCCAACCTCACACGGTCACTACTGACAACCTCACACGGTCAGTACTGCCAACCTCACACAGTCAGTACTGCCAAGCTCACACGGTCACTACAGCCAACCTCACACGGTCACTACAGCCAACCTCACACGGTCACTACTGCCAACCTCACACAGTCAGTACTGCCAAGCTCACACGGTCAGAACTGCCAACCTCACACGGTCACTACTGACAACCTCACACGGTCAGAACTGCCAACCTCACACAGTCAGTACTGCCAAGCTCACACGGTCACTACTGCCAACCTCACACGGTCAGTACTGCCAATCTCACACAGTCAGTACTGCCAAGCTCACACAGTCAGTACTGCCAACCTCACACGGTCACTACTGCCAAGATCACACGGTCACTACTGCCAACCTCACACAGTCAGTACTGCCAAGCTCACACGATCAGTACTGCCAACCTCACACAGTCAGTACTGCCAACCTCACACGGTCACTACTGCCAACCTCACACGGTCACTACTGCCAAGATCACACGGTCACTACTGCCAACCTCACACAGTCAGTACTGCCAACCTCACACGGTCACTACTGCCAACCTCACACAGTCAGTACTGCCAAGCTCACACAGTCAGTACTGCCAACCTCACACGGTCACTACTGCCAACCTCACACGGTCAGAACTGCCAACCTCACACAGTCAGTACTGCCAACCTCACACGATCAGTACTGCCAACCTCACACAGTCAGTACTGCCAACCTCACACGGTCACTACTGCCAACCTCACACGATCACTACTGCCAACCTCACACGGTCAGAACTGCCAACCTCACACGGTCACTACTGCCAACCTCACACAGTCAGTACTGCCAACCTCACACGGTCACTACTCCCAACCTCACACAGTCAGTACTGCCAAGATCACACGATCAGTACTACCAACCTCACACAGTCAGTACTGCCAACCTCACACGGTCACTACTGCCAACCTCACACAGTCAGTACTGCCAACCTCACACGGTCACTACAGCCAACCTCACACGGCCAATACTGCCAACCTCACACGGTCACTACTGCCAACCTCACACAGTCAGTACTGCCAACCTCACACGATCAGTACTACCAACCTCACAATCCACCACCACCCCCAAGTCCCCACCCCAACCCCCCCTACCTCACACACTGCGCATCACAATATCTCCTGGTCAATAGTGACCCTTTTTTCCCGGGATCTTTCTTCTTACTCCAGTAACTTAAAAGCAAATTTAGATCAATATTTTTTTCTTTTTTTTCTAAATCTATGAAATAACATCACGAAATATGTCTCGTCTTCCATGTGTATGTAAAAATAAATATCAAATTTATATATTTATTAATCTCCCTTGTGTGGACCTTATAATATATATCTAATTTATATAGTCATATCTTAATCTCCCTTGTGTAGACCTTAGAATATACATATCAAATTTATATAGTCATATCTTAATCTCCCTTGTGTGGACCTTATAATATATATCTAATTTATATAGTCATATCTTAATCTCCCTTGTGTAGACCTTAGAATATACATATCAAATTTATATAGTCATATCTTAATCTCCCTTGTGTGGACCTTATAATATATATCAAATTTATATAGTCATATCTTAATCTCCCTTGTGTAGACCTTAGAATATACATATCAAATTTATATAAATATTTTTTACTCTCCCTTGTGAGAACCTTAATTTATATATCAAATTTATATAAATATATCAAATTTATTCAAATATTTTCTACTCTCCCTTGTGAGGACCTTAATTTATATATCAAATTTATATAAATACTCCATGTTTGTGTTTTCTTAAGATTAATACATTCTGTAAAGCTAAAGCAATTTTTACACTTTTAAAATCACAAATAAACTTTTTTTTCTTAAATTTCATCTAATGAACAGAAACATGAATGACGATTATGATATTGTGAACATATAAGAACAGACAAATTAACCAACCATTTTTAAATAAAAAAAATATGACTCAAATCTGGTAACAAAATTCACTAAAAAAAAATCTATAAAAAAATCATAAATTTAAGAGGATTATGCAAGAGGACAGTTGCCAAATCCTTATTGATTTTCTTTAGCTCGGATTGAACAATTCATAAAAAAGATGGAGGGAAAAAATTGAAACTGTATATATATATTTCTTTTCTTTCTTTCAAACTATTCGCCATTTCCCGCGTTAGCGAGGTAGCGTTAGGAACAGAGGACTGGGCCTTTTTTGGAATATCCTCACCTGGCCCCCTTCTCTGTTCCTTCTTCTGGAAAATTAAAAAAAAAAAAAAAAAGAGAGGGGAGGATTTCCAGCCCCCCGCTCCCTCCCCTTTTAGTCGCCTTCTACGACACGCAGGGAATACGTGGGAAGTATTCTTTCTCCCCTATCCCTAGGGATATATATATATATATATATATATATATATATATATATATATATATATATATATATATATATTATATATATATATATATATATATATATATATATATATATATTATCCCTGGGGATAGGGGAGCAAGAATACTTGCCACGTATTCCCTGCGTGTCGTAGAAGGCGACTAAAAGGGGAGGGAGCGGGGGGCTGGAAATCCTCCCCTCTCGTTTTTTTTTTAATTTTCCAAAAGAAGGAACAGAGAATTGGGCCAGGTGAGGGTAGTCCCTCAAAGGCTCAGTCCTCTGTTCTTAACGCTACCTCGCTAATGCGGGAAATGGCGAATAGTTTGAAAGAAAGAAAGAAATATATATATATATATATATATATATATATATATATATATATATATATATATATATATATATATATATATATATATTCTTTTTAAACATTTAGGAAGTGAAAAGTTTATCTCGGTATTTTTCCAAAAATAAGAAAAAATTTGGGAAAGAGATGAAAAAAAAATAAAAAAGGCCAAATGGTTTTAACAGGAACTAAATTCTACCACGCGAAATTAAAACCCTTCCAAATAAACTGCCAATTCACATTTCATTTCGGAGGCAGAGATTGGACTCCCCCTCCCGCCCCGCCCCCTCACCTCCCTTTTTTTTTTTTTTTTATACCCCAGCGTTAATTCCTTTTATCTGATGGGATCTACAGGCCAATGCAGGGACAATATATCCCACAGGGGACCTCCCAAAAAATAATAAATAAATTTGGTCCACAGTTTCATATCAGCGGGCTTTTCCTATAGCAATACGGGGGGGGGGGGGGGGGAGAATAGCCGGATCATAAACAGTAAAGTAACAACAGAATACGTTAGTCTACCTTAGCGTCTCCCATGTTCTATGATACACCGCTCATTTTCTTTTGAGTATCCCCATGTTTTATGATACACCGTTCATTTTCTTTGAGTATCCCCATGTTCTATGATGCACCGTTCATTTTCTTTGAGTATCCCCATGTTCTATGATACACCGTTCATTTTCTTTGAGTATCCCCATGTTCTATGATGCACCGTTCATTTTCTTTGAGTATCCCCATGTTTTATGATACACCGTTCATTTTCTTTGAGTATCCCCATCTTGTATGATACACCGTTCATTTTCTTTGAGTATCCCCATGTTCTATGATACACCGTTCATTTTCTTTGAGTATCCCCATCTTGTATGATACACCGTTCATTTTCTTTGAGTATCCCCATGTTCTATGATACACCGTTCATTTTCTTTGAGTATCCCCATCTTGTATGATACACCGTTCATTTTCTTTGAGTATCCCCATCTTGTATGATACACCGTTCAATTTCTTTGAGTATCCCCATGTTCTATGATGCACCGTTCATTTTCTTTGAGTATCCCCATCTTATATGATACACCGTTCATTTTCTTTAAGTATCCCCATCTTGTATGATACACCGTTCATTTTCTTTAAGTATCCCCATCTTGTATGATACACCGTTCATTTTCTTTGGCTCCCCGTGTGTCCTATGATGCATCATTCATTTTCTTGAGCTTCCCATGTTCTATGAGGCATCATTCATTTTCTTGAGCTTCCCATGTTCTATGATGCATCATTCATTTTCTTGAGCTTCCCATGTTCTATGATGCATCATTCATTTTCTTGAGCTTCCCATGTTCTATGATGCATCATTCAATTTCTTGAGCTTCCCATGTTCTATGATGCATCATTCATTTTCTTTAGCTTCCCATGTTCTATGATGCACCATTCATTTTCTTGAGCTTCCCATGTTTTATGAGGCATCATTCATTTTCTTTAGCTTCCCATGTTCTATGATGCACCATTCATTTTCTTGAGCTTTCCATGTTTTATGAGGCATCATTCATTTTCTTTAGCTTCCCATGTTCTATGATGCATCATTCATTTTCTTTAGAGTCCCATGTTCTTTGATGCATCATTCATTTTCTTTAGCTTCCCATGTTCTATGATGCATCATTCATTTTCTTTAACTTCCCGTGCTCTATGGGGCATTATTCATTTTCTTTTTAGTGTCCCCATGTTTTATGAGGCATTATTCATTTTCTTTAGCTTCCCATGTTTTATGAGGCATCATTCATTTTCTTTAGCTTCCCATGTTCTATGATATATGCCACATTTATATACGATCGTAGGATTATCCTGCACACACAAAGACACTTGAATACATTAATCGTTTGAATATTAATCAACTGATGATTACAATTTGACATACACACACACACACACACACACACACACACACACACACACACACACACACACAGGTCACAGCTGGTGCTGGTGTGTCAAGACGTAATACAGACCGCACCAGCTGTGCCACAGACCAGCTGACTGGGGCCACTGGACCCCGGTCAGCCAGATGGTCACAGATGGAGTGAGTGAGTTGTTGTATAAGTTGAAGCCATGAGTACGACTTTACGACCCCTGTATACGACTTTACGACCCCAGAGTACGACAGTGCGACCCTTGAACACGACGGTACGACCTTGAGTACGACGGTACGACCCTTGAGTACGACGGTACGACCCTTGAGTATGACTTTACGACCCCTGAGTACGACGGTACGACCCTGAGTATGACTTTACGACCCTTGAGTACGACGTTACGACCCTTGAGTACGACAGTGCGACCCTTGAACACGACGGTACGACCCTTGAGTATGACTTTACGACCCTTGAGTACGACGGTACGACCCTTGAGTACGACGGTACGACCCTTGAGTACAACGGTACGACCCTTGAATATGACTTTACGACCCTTCAGTATGACTTTACGACCCTTGAGTACGACGGTACGACTCTTGAACACGACGCTAAAACCCTTGAGCACGACGGTCCGACCCTTGAGTACGACTTTACGACCCCTGATGACTTTACGACCTGTACACCCAACACTGGCTGGAGACCAGTACACCTTACACAGGGAGGTCATGGGAAAATTAACATTCACGAACCCAACTATTTATTTTATTTACTTTGCTTTGTCGCTGTCTCCCGCGTTTGCGAGGTAGCGCAAGGAAACAGACGAAAGAAATGGCCCAACCCACCCCCATACACATGTATATACATACACGTCCCAACTATTACTTACATGTACTTATATCTTCCATTCTCAATTCTCTCCTCCTTCAACCACTTCTCTCCTCATTCAACCATTTCTCTCCTCCTTCAACCGCTTCTCTCCTCATTCAACCATTTCTCTCCTCCTTCAACCGCTTCTCTCCTCCTTCAACCATTTCTCGCCTCCTTCAACCATTTCTCTCTTCCTTCAACCATTTCTCTCCTCCTTCAACCGCTTCTCTTATCCTTCAACCATTTCTCGCCTCCTTCAACCATTTCTCTCCTCCTTCAACCATTTCTCTCCTCCTTCAACCATTTCTCTCCTCCTTCAACCATTTCTCTCCTCCTTCAACCATTTCTCTCCTCCTTCAACCATTTCTCTCCTCCTTCAACCATTTCTCTCTGCACGTTTCTCTTGTTCTCCTTCCCATTTCCTTCCTTCGTCTTCATCGTACCATCTCTTCTCCTCCTTCTCATACATTTCATTTCTTTTTTTTTTTTTAATCACCCATTTTATCATCTCTTCACCTGTATGTCTGTATGTATCTACGCCTTTATCTCCTGTCCAGCTGTCATGCCCTTAGGGGCGAGGGGCGCCCCTAGGACGCCCCTGGGACGCCCTTGGGACGCCCCCGCCCCTGAGGGCGATCATCCCCCATAGATTTGTACCAACATCTCCCCTCCTCCCGCAGGGTCGTCCAGGGTGTCTGGCCTCTCGTGGCTGCTGGAGGGGGAGGAGCTGGACACGTCGTGGTCCGCGACCGGCAAGGGCGTGGCGGTCAACCAGCTGCAGCTGGTGGGCGTGGAGCAGCGCCACAGGGACGCCCACCTCTCCTGCCGCCTGACGACCGTCAGCGACGGCGTCGGGGGCCAGACAGAGGCCAACATTACCCACCGCTCCACCCTGCTCACCATGTACCGTGAGTCCTCCTCCACCAACACCCACCTGACGAAGGTGCTCACAACAACACCCACCTGACGAAGGTGCTCCCAACACCCACCTGACGAAGGTGCTCACAACACCCACCTGACGAAGGTGCTCACAACATTACCCACCTGACGAAGGTGCTCACAACATTACCCACCTGACGAAGGTGCTCCCAACACCCACCTGACGAAGGTGCTCACAACATTACCCACCTGACGAAGGTGCTCACAACATTACCCACCTGACGAAGGTGCTCACAACATTACCCACCTGACGAAGGTGCTCACAACACCGAACTCAAAAAAGGAGGAATTACCTGGAGGCAGAATAATGGTCAATTTTGATCTACGGATCACGTCCCTCTCACACTGCCCTTGCAAGGACACGCCAAACATACTCTCTCTCTCTCTCTCTCTCTCTCTCTCTCTCTCTCTCTCTCTCTCTCTCTCTCTCTCTCTTTCTCCCACCTACAGAGCCTCTAAACTCTCACAACCCGTCCCTCCAGCCGACACTCTCCCAAAAAAAAAAAAACCCCACTCCAAACACTCCCTCTCTCCCCCACAGCCCTCCAACTCTCCCTTGTAACTCGTGTTTCCTTCAGCCAACACTCCCATGAACACTACAAACTCTCCCTCTCTCCCACACCCTCTCACTCTCACAACCCTTCCCCTCCAACCAACACTCACCTAAAAAAAACCACTCCAAACTCTCCCTCTCTCCCACACCCTCTCACTCTCACAACCCTTCCCCTCCAACCAACACTCACCTAAAAAACCCCACTCCAAACTCTCCCTCTCTCCCACAGCCCTCCAACTCTCACAACCCTTCCTTCCCCTCCACCACCCCGGCACTAAGGGCGACACGCCTATCTAAATCTGCAGGAACTCTGGCCCCTCGTGCACTCGCCCGCCTCGAGTCACATACGAAGCCAACACAATGCTATAGATGACCCCCCACACCCCACACCCCACACCCCCACACCCCACACCCCCACACCCCCACACCCCAGGTAACTGTTGCTGACCCCTCCCCCTCCCCCCCCCTCCCTGACCAGTGGGGCGTGGCTATCTCTCCAATACACACTCACACACAGCCCACTCTCTCTCTCTCTCTCTCTCTCTCTCTCTCTCTCTCTCTCTCTCTCTCTCTCTCTCTCTCACCGAAGCACCAATAATAACCTTGCGATAGATCTGTTTCAGAAATCACACACACACACACACACACACACACACACACACACACATATACCTTCTTCCTCCACACCCACTCACTTCCTTCCTTCTTCCATCGCTCTTCCGAAGGAAGAATGAATGATAAAAAAAAAGTATATATATATATATATATATATATATATATATATATATATATATATATATTTTATTTATTTATTATACTTTGTCGCTGTCTCCCGCGTTTGCGAGGTAGCGCAAGGAAACAGACGAAAGAAATGGCCCAACCCCGCCCCATACACATGTATATACATACGTCCACACACGCAAATATACATACCTACACAGCTTTCCATGGTTTACCCCAGACGCTTCACATGCCTTGATTCAATCCACTGACAGCACGTCAACCCCGGTATACCACATTGCTCCAATTCACTCTATTCCTTGCCCTCCTTTCACCCTCCAGCATGTTCAGGCCCCGATCACACAAAATCTTTTTCACTCCATCTTTCCACCTCCAATTTGGTCTCCCTCTTCTCCTCGTTCCCTCCACCTCCGACACATATATCCTCTTGGTCAATCTTTCCTCACTCATTCTCTCCATGTGCCCAAACCACTTCAAAACACCCTCTTCTGCTCTCTCAACCACGCTCTTTTTATTTCCACACATCTCTCTTACCCTTACGTTACTCACTCGATCAAACCACCTCACACCACACATTGTCCTCAAACATCTCATTTCCAGCACATCCATCCTCCTGCGCACAACTCTATCCATAGCGCACGCCTCGCAACCATACAACATTGTTGGAACCACTATTCCTTCAAACATACCCATTTTTGCTTTCCGAGATAATGTTCTCGACTTCCACACATTCTTCAAGGCCCCCAAAATTTTCGCCCCCTCCCCCACCCTATGATCCACTTCCGCTTCCATGGTTCCATCCGCTGCCAGATCCACTCCCAGATACCTAAAACACTTCACTTCCTCCAGTTTTTCTCCATTCAAACTCACCTCCCAATTGACTTGACCCTCAACCCTACTGTACCTAATAACTTTGCTCTTATTCACATTTACTCTTAACTTTATATATATATATATATATATATATATATATATATATATATATATATATATATATATATATATATATATATATATATATCTTTCACGGCATTCAGAGGGGGGGGGGGGCACAGGCCACTTCATTCACTGCTTTCATCACAGTGAAGGTCCCGTCCACCCCCCACCAAAACAAAAGAAAGAAAGAAAGAAAGCTAAGAAAAAGCAAGCTATCACTCATGTCAACCCCACAAGGGTTCGAACCCTCCTGGGCTTACAAGAGAACTTGTCTTTATACAACTAAATGAAAGATGAAATCTAAGTTGAGAGATCTTAATATTCATCATTGGACTAACCACCGAGCTACGGGGCCGAGGTGGTACGACCCACTCAACCACGACGGTACGACCCCTTGAGTAAGATGGTACGACCCTTGAGCACGACGGTACGATCCCTTGAGTAAGATGGTACGACCCTTGAGCACGACGGTACGACCCTATGAGTAAGTTGATACGACCCCTTAAGATTATACGACCCCTTGAGTACTTTGTTGCTGTCTCCCGCGTTAGCGAGGTAGCGCAAGGAAACAGACGAAAGAATGGCCCAACCCACCCCCATACACATGTATATACATACACGTCCACACACGCACATATACATACCTATACATCTCAACGTATACAAATATATATATATACACACACAGACATATACATATATACACATGTACATAATTCATACTGTCTGCCTTTATTCATTCCCATCGCCACCTCGCCACACATGAAATAACAACCCCCTCCCCCCTCATGTGTGCGAGGTAGAGCTAGGAAAAGACAACAAAGGCCACATTCGTTCACACTCAGTCTCTAGCTGTCATTTAATAATGCCCGAAACCACAGCTCCCTTTCCACATCCAGGCCCCACACACCTTTCCATGGTTTACCCCAGACTTCACATGCCCTGGTTCAATCCATTGACAGCACGTCGACCCCGGTATACCACATCGTTCCAATTCACTCTATTCCTTGCACGCCTTTCACCCTCCTGCATGTTCAGGACCCGATCGCTCAAAATCTTTTTCACTCCATCTTTCCACCTCCAATTTGGTCTCCCACTTCTCGTTCCCTTCACCTCTAACACATATATCCTCTTTGTCAATCTTTCCTCACTCATTCTCTCCATGTGACCAAACCATTTCAAAACACCCTCTTCTGCTCTCTCAACCACACTTTTTTTTATTACCACACATCTCTCTTACCCTTTCATTACTTACTCGATCAAACAACCTCACACCACATATTGTCCTCAAACATCTCATTTCCAGCACATCCATCCTCCTCCGCACAACTCTATCTATAGCCCACGCCTCGAAACCATATAACATTGTTGGAACCACTATTCCTTCAAACATACTCATTTTTGCTTTCCGAGATAATGTTCTCGACTTCCACACATTCTTCAAGGCTCCCAGAACTTTCTCCCCCTCCCCCACCCTATGATTCACTTCCGCTTCCATGGTTCCATCCGCTGCCACATCCACTCCCAGATATCTAAAACACTTTACTTCCTCCAGTTTTTCTCCATTCAAACTTACCTCCCAATTGACTTGTCCCTCAACCCTTCTCTACCTAATAACCTTGCTCTTATTCACATTTACTCTTAACTTTCTTCTTTCACACACTTTACCAAACTCAGTCACCAGCTTCTGCAGTTTCTCACACGAATCAGCCACCAGCGCTGTATCATCAGCGAACAACAACTGACTCACTTCCCAAGCTCTCTCATCCCCAACAGACTGCATACTTGCCCCTCTTTCCAAAACTCATGCATTCACCTCTCTAACAACCCCATCCATAAACAAATTAAACAACCATGGAGACATCACACACCCCTGCCGCAAACCTACATTCACTGAGAACCAATCACTTTCCTCTCTTCCTACACGTACACATGCCTTACATCCTCGATATATATATATATATATATATATATATATATATATATATATATATATATATATATATATATAGAGAGAGAGAGAGAGAGAGAGAGAGAGAGAGAGAGAGAGAGAGAGAGAGAGGAGACGATTATTAAACTATATACATATTAACTCAAAGATAAGTACAAGATCAAATCACTGTCTTATCTTACCGTTATTTTATCTTATCTCATTATCGTAAACGACCCCGAGTAATTACTGTCTGTGATAAGACCAAGACAATCACGACTTAACTCGCTTAATCACCAAAGATTAGAATAATCACATATCTAGTCACAGGAGGACATGCACGATGGTCGAAAATACCATGCTAAAACAATTGTTATGAAGGACCTACGAACAAGGTAGCAAATATATATATATATATAAATATATATATATATATATATATATATATATATATATATATATATATATATATATATATATATATATATGTGTGTGTGTGTGTGTGTGTGTGTGTGTGTAATTACAATCATGCTCGTTCTGTCAACAGATGTACCCGAGGCGACCCTACGGGCGGAGGGCGGGCGTGCTGTCGCGGAAGTCAGTGGGCGTGTGGGCGTGGCAGCCACAGATGGTGTGCGGGAGGTGGGCGTGGCTGGAGCGGGCGGTGGGCGGGAGGTCAGGGAAGGCGAGGGCGTGACCTTCCTGTGCGCGGTCAAAGCTGACCCACCCGCCTACAACATTACCTGGCTCCACAACGTGAGTATACCACCTGGTGTATACCACCTGGTGTATACCACCTGGTGTATACCACCTGGTGTACATCACCTGGTGTATACCACCTGGTGTATACCACCTGGTGTATACCACCTGGTGTATACCACCTGGTGTACATCACCTGGTGTATACCACCTGGTGTATACCACCTGGTGTATACCACCTGGTGTACATCACCTGGTGTGTACCACCTGGTGTACATCACCTGGTGTATACCACCTGGTGTATACCACCTGGTGTATACCACCTGGTGTATACCACCTGGTGTACATCACCTGGTGTATACCACCTGGTGTATACCACCTGGTGTATACCACCTGGTGTGTACCACCTGGTGTATACCACCTGGTGTATACCACCTGGTGTACATCACCTGGCTCCACAACGTGAGTATACCACCTGGTGTATACCACCTGGTGTATACCACCTGGTGTATACCACCTGGTGTATACCACCTGGCTCCACAACGTGAGTATACCACCTGGTGTATACCACCTGGTGTACACCACCTGGTGTATACCACCTGGTGTACACCACCTGGCTCCACAACGTGAGTATACCACCTGGTGTATACCACCTGGTGTATACCACCTGGTGTACACCACCTGGTGTACACCACCTGGTGTATACCACCTGGTGTACACCACCTGGCTCCACAACGTGAGTATACCACCTGGTGTATACCACCTGGTGTATACCACCTGGTGTATACCACCTGGTGTACATCACCTGGCTCCACAACGTGAGTATACCACCTGGTGTATACCACCTGGTGTATACCACCTGGTGTATACCACCTGGTGTATACCACCTGGCTCCACAACGTGAGTATACCACCTGGTGTATACCACCTGGTGTACACCACCTGGTGTATACCACCTGGTGTACACCACCTGGCTCCACAACGTGAGTATACCACCTGGTGTATACCACCTGGTGTATACCACCTGGCTCCACAACGTGAGTATACCACCTGGTGTATACCACCTGGCTCCACAACGTGAGTATACCACTTGGTGTATACCACCTGGTGTATACCACCTGGCTCCACAACGTGAGTATACCACCTGGTGTATACCACCTGGTGTATACCACCTGGCTCCACAACGTGAGTATACCACCTGGTGTATACCAACTGGTGTGTACCACCTGGTGTATACCACCCGGTGTATACCACCTGGTGTATAACACCCAGTGTATACCACCTGGTGTATACCAACTGGTGTGTACCAACTGGTGTGTACCACCTGGTGTATACCACCCGGTGTATACCACCTGGTGTATAACACCCAGTGTATACCACCTGGTGTATAAGACAGGTGTACGTCACTCTATATATCTACATGTCCTCATCTATCACTCCATCTATCTGTGTATCCATCTGTCTATCCTCAACGACCCTTATCCTTCTCCACCGTGGGAGACAGCCCCAGCCCCAGCCCCCAGCCCCAGCCCCCAGCCCCAGCCCCAGCCCCCAGCCCCAGCCCCAGCCCCCAGCCCCAGCCCCGCTGGCTCGGTCCTAGGGCACCCACCTCCCACCCTGTACACGTACACTACCTCCCTCCTCACTGTACTGTACAGAACTGTACATCATCAGTGGGAATATACGACCCTCCTCTGAGCACGTCAGTCGTGCGACCCTCCTCTGAGCACGTCGGTCGTACGACCCTCCTCTGAGCACGTCGGTCGTACGACCCTCCTCTGAGCACGTCGGTCGTACGATCCTCCTCTGAGCACGTCGATCGTGCGACCTTCCTCTGAGCACGTCGGTCGTACGACCCTCCTCTGAGCACGTCAGTCGTGCGACCCTCCTCTGAGCACGTCGGTCGTACGACCCTCCTCTGAGCACGTCGGTCGTACGACCCTCCTCTGAGCACGTCGGTCGTACGATCCTCCTCTGAGCACGTCGATCGTGCGACCTTCCTCTGAGCACGTCGGTCGTACAACCCTCCTCTGAACACGTCGATAAGCCTTATCTTCCTTTGAACATCTGGAGACAGCCATTATCTTGTGGCATATCAGTTCACAACCCAATTTCTGGTTGAGGCTCCCTATTTGCAACAGCTGCCAAATTAATGGCGTTAAGTGGCATTTGCCATTTTCTAAACCATTTACCAATCTAGTGGCATTTGCCATTTTCTAAACCATTTCCCAATCTAGTGGCATTTGCCATTTTCTAAACCATTTACCAATCTAGTGGCATTTGCCATTTTCTAAACCATTTACCAATCTAGTGGCATTTGCCGTTTTCTAAACCATTTACCAATCTAGTGGCATTTGCCATTTTCTAAGCCATTTTCCAATCTCATCTCCATCTTCTGGCAACCATCTCTTATCGTCTATAGATAACATGGCACAGCTTATCTTTCATGCTATATGCAAATTGGAACTCCCGAGTTACCCCGAGCCCTGCTGCATCACGTGACCATAATGGCGGCTGGTCACCCCACCAGTAACGAGGGACCAAAATCACCACGACCATATCCTCGTTCAAGAACGACCCTTTGCCTCGTTTGACGTGACCAGGGGGGGTTGTTCTACCCCCCCCCCCCTTTCCAGTGCCTCCGTGCAAGCAACAGTTCCCAGGGGCGCCTCCAACACCATGGACTTAGGGCTCATCTCGGGGGGGAGGGGGAACGCGTCAAATGCTTTCTGGCGTGGGTGCTCAGGGGGGGAGGGAGGGGTAATCTACGGTGACGTGGAGGAGGTGGGCGTGTCCAAGGGCACGGCCCCAGCCCTCTGCATCCATGGGTGAGAGAGAGAGAGAGAGAGAGAGAGAGAGAGAGAGAGAGAGAGAGAGAGAGAGAGAGAGAGAGAGACAGTCTGACATGGGTCAGGAGGGAACGAAAGAGGAGGGAAGGGAAGGGAAGGGAAGGGAAGGGAAGGGCGTCTCTCTCTCTCTCTCTCTCTCTCTCTCTCTCTCTCTCTCTCTCTCTCTCTCTCTCTCTCTCTCTGTCACCCATTTCGGGTCCTCCCTCCCTCCCTCCTTCCCTCCTCCTTCTTTCTACCTCCTTCCCTCCTCCCTCCTTACATTTAGAGCCATCTTGTCAACAACAGAGCCACCTGTCCTCTCCCCCCCCAGGGGCGCCACTAACAGAGCCACCTGTCCTCTCCCTCCAGGGGCGCCTCTAACAGAGCCACCTGTCCTCTCCCCCAGGGGCGCCACTAACAGAGCCACCTGTCCTCTCCCTCCAGGGGCGCCTCTAACAGAGCCACCTGTCCTCTCCCCCAGGGGCGCCACTAACAGAGCCACCTGTCCTCTCCCTCCAGGGGCGCCTCTAACAGAGCCACCTGTCCTCTCCCCCAGGGGCGCCACTAACAGAGCCATCTGTCCTCTCCCTCCAGGGGCGCCTCTAACAGAGCCACCTGTCCTCTCCCCCCAGGGACGCGTGGTGGGCGTTGGGGGGCGTCGTTGGATGCGTGACAACGCGTCTCTGGTCGTGTCGCCCGTCCAACGTGGTGACGCCGGACTCTACACATGTCTGGCCTCCAACCGCGAGGGTGACGGACACTCCAACGCCGTCCCCATCCGCGTCACACGTGAGTACACGCCTGCCTCACACTCGAGTACACGCCTGCGTCACACTCGAGCACACGCCTGCGTCACACGTGAGTACACGCCTGCGTCACACTCGAGTACACGCCTGCGTCACACTCGAGTACACGCCTGCGTCACACTCGAGTACACGCCTGCGTCACACTCGAGTACACGCCTGCGTCACATGGGCAGACTCGGCGTCACTAATGGGACTCTGCGTCACCCAGGGGTAGATAAGGCTGCGTCACCCAGGGGTAGACAAGGCTACGTCACCCAGGGGTAGACAAGGCTGCGTCACCCAGGGGTAGACAAGGCTGCGTCACCCAGGGGTAGACAAGCCTGCGTCACCCAGGGGTAGACAGTTTGCGTCAACCAATGACCACACACACACACACACACACACACACACACACACACGAACCAGCTTGAGCCACATAGTATAGTGCGAGTCTGTCTGTATGCGTCACACGCAGAATATGTCATGTGTGGTATATGCATCATATGTGGTATGTGTCATATGTGGTATATTATCATGTGGTATATGCATGATCTGTGGTATACATGGCATATATGGTATACGCATTATATGTGGTATAAGCATCATGTGTGGTATATGCATCATGTGGTATACGCATTATATGTGGTATATGCATCATATGTGGTATACGCATCATATGTGGTATACGCATCATATGCATATGTCGTATACGCATCATATGTGGTATACACATCATATGTGGTATACACATATGTGGTATACACATCATATGTGGTATACGCATCATATGTGGTATACACATCATATGTCGTATACACATCATATGTGGTATACGCATCATATGTGGTATACACATCATATGTCGTATACGCATCATATGTGGTATACGCATCATATGCATATGTGGTATACGCATCATACGTGGTATACGCATCATACTTGGACCTGCCTGAGTGTGGGCGTGTCATGTCCCCCCCAGACCCGCCGTACTGCGCGGGTGGGCCCCAGCGGGACGTGATCGTCGCGACCAACACCTCCGTGACCTTGACCTGCCTGGTGGAGGCCACGCCCCGTGACCTCCACTTCACCTGGAAGATGGTGGGTGCCCCAGACCACCACCTGCAGGTGGAGCACCACCTGCAGGTGGAGCTGAGGCCGTCCGTGTACGTGGAACACTCACCTCCCCAGCACCTCCAGGGTAGTCAGCCAAACCCGCCCCCAGGGGAGACAGCAGACGCCCCGGGACTCCTGCAGCCACGGGGGGAGGAGTCTGGGGTGGGGAAGGGCGGGGCCCAAGACCCCGCCCACCCTGGGCGGTCCACCCTCACCATCACGCCCACGACCTCCACCCTCGTCGGGTGCTACGCCCGCAACAGCTTGGGTCACATCCGGGTCCCGTGCACATACAACGTCACCGTGGTGGGTCAGTACACCCTGTACTACACCTTGTACTACACTCTGTACTACACCCTGTACTACACTCTGTACTACACTCTGTACTGCACTCTGTACTGCACCCTGTACTACACTCTGTACTGCACACTGTACTGCACTCTGTACTGCACTCTGTACTACACCCTGTACTATACTATACTGTATTACACCCTGTACTACACTCTGTACTGCACACTGTACTACACTCTGTACTGCACTCTGTACTGCACCCTGTACTATACTATACTGTATTACACCCTGTACTACACCCTGTACTATACTATACTGTATTACACCCTGTACTACACCCTGTACTATACTATACTGTATTACACCCTGTACTACACCCTGTACTATACTATACTGCATTACACCCTGTACTACACCCTGTACTACACTCTGTACTACACCCTGTACTACACCCTGTACTATGTACTAAACCCTGTACTACACCCTGTACTAAACTCTATACTACACATTGTACTGCACACTGTACTACACCCTATACTAAACCATGTACTACACACTACACCCTGTACTACATCATGTACTACGCTATTACACACTACACCCTGTACTACACACTACACCCTGTGCTATAACCTGTACTAAATACTACACCCTGTACTACACCCTACATCTAATCCTTAACATTGCATCCTAGACGTCTATCTACACCCGACACTATATCTTATGATACACGCTACACCCAACACACTACATCCTGTATTACATACCGGGCATTACACCCAACTGTACACCCTGTACCCTTCAATACACTCTGTACTACACCCTAGACATTACACCTTTAACTACAACCTAGACACTAGTCCTTATGCTACACCCTGGATACTACATCCTGTCCCCCCTCAATACTACACCCACTTACACCCTCTCTATGGCAACTCGAACACAAATGTACACCTTTCTTAACAGCTTCTACATCAGAATACACAGACAACCCTTTGATCACACGATACAACTATATAAAGACAAAAATAATTAGTGAAATTCTCGTTTTACCCCAATCATGAAAAATATTAATTCTGTTTGGAATTAGGAATAAACAAATAATAAATATGGACCATTTGTTCAAACAAAAATCATTCTTTGAACAGATAAAAATGATCGTTTCAGTCATATAAATTTCGAAGTGCTTATATTTGCATATTGTTCACGAAATGGTCAAATACACCCCAGGTCTGCAGGCTGTGTTAAATATGTACACATATACAAGGTGTCCACTGGTGTGTGTGTGTGTGTGTGTGTGTGTGTGTGTTTACACTCGTGTTGCCCTTTTCATTTCTGTGTCGCTTATTCCGGTGGATGACTTCATCTATCCACTTCTGTGTCACAGTGGATGGTGAATGACTTCATCTATCCACTTCTGTGTCACAGTGGATGGTGGATGACTTCATCTATCCCCGTGTGTCACAGTGGATGGAGGATGACTTCATCTATCCACTTCTGTGCCACAGTGGATGGTAGATGACTTCATCTATCCCCGTGTGCCAGTGGATGGTGGATGACCGCATCTATCCATTTCTGCGTCACAGTGGATGGTGGAAGAATTCATCTATCCACTTCTATCACAGTTGATGGTGGATTACTTCATCTAGCCCCTTCAGTGCTATTGTGGATGGTAAATGACTTCATCTATCCACTTCTGTGCCACAGCGGATGGTGGACAACTTCATCCATCCACCTATATGTCACAGTGGATGGTATATGACTCCATTCATCCACTTCGGTGTCACAGTGGATGGTGGATGACTTCATCTATCCACTTGTGTCACAGTGGATGGTGGATGACTTCATCCATCCACTTCTGTATCACTGTGGATGATTTCATCTATCCACCTGTCACAGTGGATGGTGGATGACTTCATCTAACCACTTCTGTGTCACTGTGGATGGTGGATGACTTCATCCATCTACTTCTGTGTCACTGTGGATGGTGGATGACTTCATCTATCCACTTGTGTTAGTGGATGGTGGATGACGTCATCTATCCACTTCTGTCACAAAGGATGGTGGATGACGTCATCTATCCATTTGTCTCATTGTGGATGACTTCATCTATCCACCTCTGTGTCGCAGTGGATGGTGAATGACTTCATCTATCCACTTCTGTGTCACAGTAGATAGTGGATGAATTCATCCATCCACTTCTGTCACAGTGGATGGTAGATGACTTCATCTATCCACTTCTGTCACAGTGGATGGTGAATGACTTCATCTATCCACCTCTGTGTCACAGTGGATGGTGAATGACTTCATCTATCCACTTGTGTCAGTGGATGGGGGGGTGACGTCATCTATCCACTTCTGTCACAAAGGATGGTGGATGACGTCATCTATCCATTTGTCTCATTGTGGATGACTTCATCTATCCACCTCTGTGTCACAGTGGATGGTGAATGACTTCATCTATCCACTTCTGTGTCACAGTGGATGGTGGATGACTTCATCTATCCACTTCTAAGGATATTTCTAATATTTCGTAATGTTTTCTCTAATCTTCCTCATAAAGCTTTCCCTAATTTTCGTAAAGCTTTTCTTCTTAAAGCTTTCTCAATTCTAAGTAAAGCTTTCACTAATTTTCTGAAAAGCTTTCTTTAGTCTTCGCATTTTCTAAATATCCACAAAGCTTTCTCTAATCTTTATAAAGCTTTCTCTAATCTTTATAAAGCTTTCTCTAATCTTTATAAAGCTTTCTCTAATCTTTATAAAGCTTTCTCTAATCTCCGCAAAGCTTAGTCTCGTCATAAAGCTTTCTCTGACCTTCGTTAAGCTTTCTTAGACCACCCTATGACTGACCCACAATCATCAAACTATCTCCAGTCTTCACAAACCTCTCTCTCTCTCTCTCTCTCTCTCTCTCTCTCTCTCTCTCTCTCTCTCTCTCTCTCTCTCTCTCTCTCTCTCTCTCTACGTTCGTAAAACTCTCTTTAATAATCCTAAACCAAAATTCACGCAACATACTGAAATGTCTCCTTATCATAACACAGTGTGGGTGTGTCATGTGGTCACCCTACAGTGTGGGTGTGTCGTGTGGTCACCCTACAGTGTGGGTGTGTCGTGTGGTCACCCTACAGTGTGGGTGTGTCATGTGGTCACCCTACAGTGTGGGAGTGTCATGTGGTCACCCTACAGTGTGGGTGTGTCATGTGGTCACCCTACAGTGTGGGAGTGTCATGTGGTCACCCTACAGTGTGGGTGTGTCATGTGGTCACCCTACAGTGTGGGAGTGTCATGTGGTCACCCTACAGTGTGGGTGTGTCATGTGGTTACCCTACAGTGTGGGAGTGTCATGTGATCACCCTACAGTGTGGGTGTGTCATGTGGTCACCCTACGGTGTGGGTGTGTCATGTGGTCACCCTACAGTGTGGGTGTGTCGTGTGGTCACCCTACAGTGTGGGTGTGTCATGTGGTCACCCTACAGTGTGGGAGTGTCATGTGGTCACCTTACAGTGTGGGAGTGTCATGTAGTCACCCTACAGTGTGGGAGTGTCATGTGGTCACCTTACAGTGTGGGTGTGTCATGTGGTCACCCTACAGTGTGGGGGTGTCGTGTGGTCACCCTACATTGTGGATGTGTCGTGTGGTCACCCTACAGTGTGGGTGTGTCGTGTGGTCACCCTACAGTGTGGGTGTGTCGTGTGGTCACCCTACAGTGTGGGTGTGGTCACCCTATAGTGTGCGTATAGTGTTCGTGTGGTCACCCTACAGTGTGGGCGTGTCGTGTGGTCACCCTATAGTGTGCGTATATCGTGTGGTCACCCTACAGTGTGGGTGTGTCGTGTGGTCACCCTACAGTGTGGGTGTGTCGCGTGGTCACCCTACAGTGTGGGTGTGTCGTGTGGTCACCCTACAGTGTGGGTGTGGTCACCCTATAGTGTGCGTATATCGTGTGGTCACCCTACAGTGTGGGTGTGTCGTATGGTGACCCTACAGTGTGGGTGTTTCATGCGGTCACCTTACAGTGTGGGTGTGTCGTATGGTGACCCTACAGTGTGGGTGTTTCATGTGGTCACCCTACAGTCTGGGGGTATCGTGTGGTCACCCTACAGTGTGGGGGTGTCATGTGGTCACCCTACAATGTGATTGTATCATGTGGTCACCCTACAGTGTGGGTGTGTCGTGTGGTCACCCTATAGTGTGAATGTGTCGTGTGGTCACCCTACAGTGTGGGTGTGTCGTGTTATCACCCTACAGTGTGCGTGTGGCATGTGGTCACCCTACAGTGTGGGTGTGTCGTGTGGTCACCCTACAGTGTGTGTATGTCGTGTGGTCACACTACAGTGTGTGGGTGTCGTGTGAACACCCTACAGTGTGGGTGTATCATGTGGTCACCCTACAGAGTGTGGGTGTCGTGTGGACACCCTGCAGTGTGGGTGTATCATGTGGTCACCCTACAGTGTGGGTGTGTCATGTGGTCACCCTACAATGTGGGTGTGTCGTGTGGTCACCCTACAGTGTGGGGGTGTCATGTGGTCACCCTAAAGTTTGGGTGTATCATGTGGTCACCCTACAGTGTGGGGGTGTCATGTGGTCACCCTACAGTGTGGGGGTGTGTCGTATGGTCACCCTACAGTGTGGGTGTATCATGTGGTTACCCTACAGTGTGGGGGGTGTCGTATGGTCACCCTACAGTGTGGGGGTGTCGTGTGGTAACCCTACAGTGTGGGGGTGTCGTATGGTCACCCTACAGTGTGGGGGTGTCGTATGGTCACCCTACAGTGTAGGGGTGTCGTATGGTCACCCTACAGTGTGGAGGTGTCGTATGGTCACCCTACAGTGTGGAGGTGTCGTGTGGTCATCCTACAGTGTGGAGGTGTCGTATGGTCACCCTACAGTGTGGAGGTGTCGTGTGGTCACCCTACAGTGTGGAGGTGTCGTGTGGTCACCCTACAGTGTGGAGGTGTCGTATGGTCACCCTACAGTGTGGAGGTGTCGTGTGGTCACCCTACAGTATGGAGGTGTCGTATGGTCACCCTACAGTGTGTGGGTGTCGTATGGTCACACTACAGTGTAGGGATGTCGTATGGTCACCCAACAGTGTAGGAGTGTCGTATGGTCACTCTACAGTGTGGGGGTGTCGTGTGGTCACCCTATAGTGTGTGGGTGTCGTATGGTCACCCTACAGTGTGGGTGTGTCGTATGGTCACCCTACACACCCTACAGTGTGGGGGTGTCGTGTGGTCACCCTACAGTGTGGGTGTGTCGTATGGTCACCCTACACACCCTACAGTGTGGGGGTGTCGTGTGGTCACCCTACAGTGTGGGTGTGTCGTGTGGTCACCCTACAGTGTGGGGGTGTCATGTGGTCACCCTACAGTGTGGGTGTGTCGTGTGGTCACCCTACAGTGTAGGGTGTGTCGTATGGTCACCCTACAGTGTGTGGGTGTCGTGTGGTCACCCTACAGTGTGGGGGTGTGTCGTGTGAGCTCACAACACACCATGGTGTGTCGTGTGAGCTCACAACACACCATGGTGTGTCGTGAGCTCACAACACGTGGTCACGTGGTCGCACACTAAGAGACGGGTGGGGTGGGGTTTCCTGGGTGTGTGTTCGTGTGTGTGTCTCTCTTACAGAGCCGCCCCGGGCCCTGAGGGAGTGCTCGGTGACCCTGGTGGCCATGACCCGGCTGGAGGTCAAATGCCAGGACCCCGCCCACACCCACGACCGCCACGCCCACCCCGGCACCGACTCCGCCCACGTCCAGCACTCGCCCAGCCTGAGCTTCGTCAGGTCACCCGAGGCCAGCACCAGGTCCAACCTGGAGGTAAGTCACCTGGGGACCTGGAGGCAGGTCATGTGGGGACCTGGAGGTAGGTCATGTTGGGGACCTGGAGGTAGGTCATGTGGGGACCTGGAGGTAGGTCATGTGGGAACCTGGAGGTAGGTCACGTGGGGACCTGGAGGTAGGTCACGTGGGGACCTGAAGGTAGGTCATGTGGGACCTGGAGGTAGGTCATGTGAGGACCTGGAGGTAGGTCATGTGGGGACCTGGAGGCAGGTCATGTGGGGACCTGGAGGTAGGTCACGTGGGGACCTGAAGGTAGGTCATGTGGGACCTGGAGGTAGGTCATGTGAGGACCTGGAGGCAGGTCATGTGGGGACCTGGAGGTAGGCCATGTGGGGACCTGGAGGTAGGTCATGTGGGGACCTGGAGGTAGGCCATGTGGGGACCTGGAGGTAGGTCATGTGGGGACCTGGAGGTAGGCCATGTGGGGACCTGGAGGTAGGCCATGTGGGGGCCTAGAGGCAAGTCATGTGGGGATCTGGAGGCAGAACATGTGGGGACTTGGAGGTAGGCCATGTGGGGACCTGGAGGTAGGCCATGTGGGGACCTGGAGGTAGGTCATGTGGGGACCTGGAGGTAGGCCATGTGGGGACCTGGAGGTAGGCCATGTGGGGGCCTGGAGGCAAGTCATGTGGGGACCTGGAGGCAGAACATGTGGGGACTTGGAGGTAGGTCATGTGGTGACCTGGAGGTAGGTCATGTGGGGACCTGGAGGTAGGCGATGTGGGGGCCTGGAGGCAAGTCATGTCGGGACCTGGAGGCAGGTCATGTGGGGACCTGGAGGTAGGTCATGTGGGGACCTAGAGGCAGGACATGTGGGGCCTGGAGGTATTTCATGTGGGGACCTGTAGGTAGGTCATGTGGGGACCTGGAGGCAGGCGATGTGGGGGCCTGGAGGCAAGTCATGTCGGGACCTGGAGGCAGGTCATGTGGGGACTTGGAGGTAGGTCATGTGGGGACCTAGAGGCAGGACATGTGGGGCCTGGAGGTATTTCATGTGGGGACCTGGAGGTAGGTCATGTGAGGACCTGGAGGTAGGTCATGTGGGGACCTGGAGGTAGGTCATGTGGGGACTTGGAGGTAGGTCTTGTGGGACCTGGAGGCAGGTCATGTGGGACCTGGAGGTAGGCGATGTGGGGGCCTGGAGGCAGGTCATGTGGGGACCTGGAGGCAGGTCATGTGGGGACCTGGAGGTAGGACATGTGGGGACCTAGAGGCAGGACATGTGGGGCCTGGAGGTATTTCATGTGGGGACCTGGAGGTAAGTCATGTGGGGACCTGGAGGTAGGTCATGTGAGGACCTGGAGGTAGGCCATGTGGGGACCTGGAGGCAGGTCATGTGGGGACCTGGAGGCAGGTCATGTGGGGACCTGGAGGTAGGTCATGTGGGGACCTGGAGGTAGGTCATGTGGGGACCTGGGGAGGCACGTGTGCCACGGACCCTCACCCCCCCCTCCCCCCACAGGTATGGTCAGGGACGACCCTGGTCGCCAACATAAGCGAGGGCAGCCCACACTTCAGCGTGCGTGGCCTCCCGCCAGCCACGGACCTGCGCCTGGTGCTGTACACTGCCACGCCCCACGCACGGTCCACGCCCCTGTACATGTACGCACGCACACTGCCCGCCGCCCTTGTACACACGACAGGTGAGATCACATGTACACAGGGTAACACTTGGGTGTACACAGTCTGTACACTATGGCCATATGTACACTCCAATTACCTATTTTATGCAACTATACATACTTTATTTCCTTTATATATATTTTATTTATTTATTTTGCTTTGTCGCTGTCTCCGGCGTTAGCAAGGTAGCGCAAGGAAACAGACGAAAGAAATGGCCCCACTCACCCCCATACACATGTATATATATATATACACGACCACACACGCAAATATACATACCTATACATCTCAATGTACACATATATATACACACACAGACACATACATATATACCCATGCACACAATTCACACTGTCTGAATTTATTCATTCCCATCGCCATCTCGCCACACATGGAATACCATCCCCCTCCCCCCTCATGTGTGCGAGGTAGCGCTAGGAAAAGACAACAAAGGCCTCATTCGTTCACACTCAGTCTCTAGCTGTCGTGCAATAATGCCCGAAACCACAGCTCCCTTTCCACATCCAGGCCCCACACAACTTTCCATGGTTTACCCCAGACGCTTCACATGCCCTGATTCAATCCACTGACAGCACGTCGACCCCGGTATACCACATCGATCCAATTCACTCTATTCCTTGCCCGCCTTTCACCCTCCTGCATGTTCAGGCCCTGATCACTCAAAATCTTTTTCACTCCATCTTTCCACCTCCAATTTGGTCTCCCACTTCTCCTCGTTCCCTCCACCTCCGACACATATATCCTCTTGGTCAATCTTTCCTCACTCATTCTCTCCATGTGCCCAAACCATTTCAAAACACCCTCTTCTGCTCTCTCAACCACGCTCTTTTTATTTCCACACATCTCTCTAACCCTTACATTTCTTACTCGATCAAACCACCTCACACCACATATTGTCCTCAAACATCTCATTTCCAGCACATCCATCCTCCTGCGCACAACTCTATCCATAGCCCACGCCTCGCAACCATACAGATATAGGGTGTTTTGGTCGAGATGGTGTGCAAAGTGAGAGGGTTAGGGAAAATGATTTGGTAAACAGAGAAGAGGTAGTAAAAGCTTTGCGGAAGATGAAAGCCGGCAAGGCAGCAGGTTTGGATGGTATTGCAGTGGAATTTATTAAAAAAGGGGCCGACTGTATTATTGACTGGTTGGTAAGGTTATTTAATGTATGTATGACTCATGGTGAGGTGCCTGAGGATTGGCGGAATGCGTGCATAGTGCCATTGTACAAAGGCAAAGGGGATAAGAGTGAGTGTTCAAATTACAGAGGTATAAGTTTGTTGAGTATTCCTGGTAAATTATATGGGAGGGTATTGATTGAAAGGGTGAAGGCATGTACAGAGCATCAGATTGGGGAAGAGCAGTGTGGTTTCAGAAGTGGTAGAGGATGTGTGGATCAGGTGTTTGCTTTGAAGGATGTATGTGAGAAATACTTAGAAAAGCAAATGGATTTGTATGTAGCATTTATGGATCTGGAGAAGGCATATGATAGAGTTGATAGAGATGCTCTGTGGAAGGTATTAAGAATATATGGTGTGGGAGGCAAGTTGTTAGAAGCAGTGAAAAGTTTTTATCGATGATGTAAGGCATGTGTACGTGTAGGAAGAGAGGAAAGTGATTGGTTCTCAGTGAATGTGGGTTTGCGGCAGGGGTGTGTGATGTCTCCATGGTTGTTTAATTTGTTTATGGATGGGGTTGTTAGGGAGGTGAATGCAAGAGTTTTGGAAAGAGGGG
>NC_092288.1:23873087-23885587 GCF_036320965.1 Panulirus ornatus | reverse complement strand
TACCTCAGGACACAATTCTCGTAACTTAGCTCATGTAAGATATGCAAGACACACCAGTGTCGGTCAGGTCGATTTCCTGTCCAATAACATCATCAGTTAAGACCTTAATAAATAGGAGGCCAAATCAACCAACAATTGGGAGTGTTTACGACGTCAAATGCAAAGTATATATATATATATATATATATATATATATATATATATATATATATATATATATATATATATATATTGGAAAGGATCACATGTTTACCAATTGGCCTCCTAACTTCGTCTCTTCGTTGTATATCAACTGACTTACACGATAAGTTCCCAAGTGCCCTTTCGTGTCATAATCACATCATCAGGGGAGACACAATAGTTCTCGAGGAAAAGCTCTCCAAAGAAGTAAGACGAGTCACTCCCCCTCCCTCCTTCTTTTCATCCAAAATGAATAAACACACGTTCCATTTTCTCTTTGAAAAATCGGATTTTTTTTAAAAATCTTTAAAAATTTCTCAGAATTCCACCACCCTTTCTCCCCCGTCCACAACACAACCCCTCCCTCGGCACCGAGGCCACTATAATAAATCCCCTCCTTCCCCCCCTGAGCAAGGGGCCACAACACAACAGGGAATTAGACCAGCAATTTGTGTCTGGGGGTGGTTAGGGAGGGGTGTTAACTGCCCATCCCCCCCCCCCTGACAGTGATTACCTGCTCGGATTTTTGGAAAAGAATCAAAAATGATAAATGAGATATGGTCTTAACCCCGGCTGGTCCAATACAACGTGGCTGTCCTCATCACACCACCTCACAGTTATGATGAGGGAAGGTGAAGGAATATACATACGTTACACATTGTATGTGTGTGTATATATATATATATATATATATATATATATATATATATATATATATATATATATATATATATATATATATATATATTCCTATGAGTCCACGGGGAAAATGAAACACGAAAAGTTCCCAAGTGCACTTTCGTGTAATAATCACATCATCAGGGGAGACACAAGAGAGAAATATAACAACAGTCAGTTGATATACAACGAAGAGACGAAGCTACGACGCCATTTGGTAAACATGTGATTGTCCCATATATATATATATATATATATATATATATATATATATATATATATATATATATATATATATATATATATCTGGGATGAGAAGGACGTTAATGTATTACAAGGGTGAGGAGGATGTAAACAGGTGTAAACCTACGGCTAGGGTGAGGAGGGTGTATCTACAGTGTACAAGGGTGAGGAGGATGTATCTAAACTGTACAAGGGTGAGGAGGGTGTAAAAACACCGTACAAGGGTGAGGAGGGTGTATCTACACTGTACATGGGTGAGGAGGGTGTAAAAACACTGTACAAGGGTGAGGAGGGTGTATCTACACTGTACAAGGGTGAGGAGGGTGTATCTACACTGTACAAGGGTGAGGAGGGTGTAAAAACACTGTACAAGGGTGAGGAGGGTGTATCTACACTGTACAAGGGTGAGGAGGGTGTATCTACACTGTACAAGGGTGAGGAGTGTGCAAATACACTGTACAAGGGTGAGGAGGGTGTATCTACACTGTACAAGGGTGAGGAGGGTGTATCTACACTGTACAAGGGTGAGGAGGGTGTAAATTCACTGTACAAGGGTGAGGAGGGTGTAAATACAGTGTACAAGGGTGAGGAGGGTGTAAATACACTGTACAAGGGTGAGGAGGGTGTAAATACAGTGTACAAGGGTGAGGAGGGTGTAAATACACCACTGGTGTGAGGGAGGTCGGGTCATGGGGGGGGAGGGGGGTCAGCACGTGACCTGGCTAGGGTCATCGTGTGTGGGTCATGACTTGCCGGCACCAGGGGGGGGGCACTGGGAGGGGGGCCCCATGACCTGGGGGACCCCCCCAGAATCGGGGGTCCCCCCTTAAGCATCAGGGGTCTTAGACCCCCCCCTAAACATAGGGTTCCCTAGCCCCGGGGGTCCCCCCCCTCCCTCCGTCCCCGGGGCGTTCCCCAGCCAGTCCCCCCCTCCCCCCGGTCCCCAGGGGGTTCCCCAGTACGCGAGGTCCCACAGTCCCCCAGGGTCCCCCCCGCCCCGCCCCCCCGCCCCCTACCAATGAATGTCTAGCACCTGCTCCCCCTCCCCCCTTACTCTCCCCCTAACACCTGCCGCTCCCCTTACCCTCTAAGGGGGGGAGGGGGAGATGGGAAGAGGAGGGGGAGGGGAAGAAGAAGGGGAGGGGAAGAGGAAGGGGAGGGGGAGGGGAAGAGGATGGGGAGGGGAAGAGGAGGGAGAGGGGAAAGGAGGGGGAGAGGGAGGGGGACGGGAAGAGGAAGGGGAGGGGAAGAGGAGGGGGAGGGGAAGAAGGGCGATCAACGAAATTGCTGTGGTTCATAACGGGGGGAGGGGAGGGGAGGGGAAGGGGAAAATTACCCCCCTCCACTTGAGGCATTATGACCGTCGTTAGCCGGTAGTTAGGGGGAGGGGAGGAGTGGGGGTGGGGGGGTCGTTAACCAGTGGTTAGGGGGTAGGGAGGGAGGGGGTGGTGGGGGGTGTCGTTAACCAGTGGTTGGGGTTCGTTAGGTGGGTATTATACCTGGGAGGAGGGGGGAGGGGGGAGGATAAGAAAGATAAGAAAGGAAGATAAGAAAGATAAGAAAGATAAGAAAGAAAGATAAGAAAGATAAGAAAGAAAGATAAGAAAGATAAGAAAGAAAGATAAGAAAGATAAGAAAGAAAGATAAGAAAGATAAGAAAGAAAGATAAGAAAGAAAGATAAGAAAGATAAGAACATCGTGGACGAAAACAAAGAATTCCAAAATCCATTTTTCGGGCAGAAGCGTTGACCAGGAGGAAGTGGTCAGCTGACACGCCGGACTGACTCGAAGAAATGACCAGTCATGATTGAAAGTGGAGCTAGTGGCGAGGGTACACTGGTATTATCACAGTGGCAGACGGTACAACCCCTGCCACTGTGAGCTAGTGGCGAGGGTACACTGGTATTATCACAGTGGCAGACGGTACAATCCCTGCCACTGTGAGATAGTGGCGAGGGTACACTGGTATTATCACAGTGGCAGACGGTACAACCCCTGCCACTGTGAGCTAGTGGCGAGGGTACACTGGTATTATCACAGTGGCAGACGGTACAATCCCCTGCCACTGTGAGCTAGTGGCGAGGGTACACTGGTATTATCACAGTGGCAGACGGTACAATCCCCTGCCACTGTGAGATAAGGGAGGGAGGGAGGAGAAAGCCTTTGAACCCGGAGTGATAACAAGACATTAATGGATGACTGAAATAAAAATGTTTTGATCTCCCAACATGTCTATGACAGAGTCCGATGCCATGACACACCACTTGTGTTTACGATACATGACCAGATCCACTTTAGAACAACAAAAGTAATATTAAAATACAGTTCAAGATATGGCTGGAGACAGGACCCCAAGTGTCAAGTCAGTAGATAAGGACAGACATTACGACCTCTACAGATAACGAAAGGTCGGTGAAGATGCTGGGGAAAGATAAAGAAATAAGTCCCTTATCGAAGGAAATCACCTTCGTGTGAGACACCACGGCCTCAGGGGAGCGACGGTCAAAGCGGACCCGAACGCCCGGGATTTCCACGAGAGAGGGAGTTCAGAAATGGACCAGAGATAAGACTGGAGGAGGTGGGGGATGATATCGCATGTATCTGGACTGCTAAACAGAGGGCGACACTGGAATCACATGAGGAGGAGGGTCAAAGACGTGGATCACCTGGTACAAACGACACATGTCGTTAAAGTCTACTGAAAAGGGAGTTCCACACGCTCTGGGGCTGGGGGCCCGTCACCCTACATGATCGGGTCTCTTACCTGACTAGGTTTGCTGATGATGCCAAAAGGTGACGGGAGAAGTGAAAAACGTGGGGCATCAAGTTTGGACACTTGAAGTTCGACCCGAGGTACTGTTACTATAGCGAAGCTGAGACGCGATAGCCAGGGAGTTAACATGGTCTCTCACCCGTCGCCAGAGACCCACATCAGAATATCCCTGACAGACGGACCATATTCGTGGAAATGGAAATATTCCAGAAGCTGTGCAAGACCTGAAGTACAATGGACCTAAACCCGAACACGATCCCAAAGATGGGTGGAGACACTATACCATCAGATTTGAGAGCTGAGGTACAGGGAAAATAAGACTGGAGGCCTTCCATTTGTCCACCAGGAACAAGAGAGAAGAGTAAGGAGTGACCTGATCACACTTATGAAATGCTTACACCAATATTAGCTGACGTCACATGCAAACAACAGGGAAGTAAACATAGAAAATGGTAGGAATCTAGGTCGATGTAAAGTGAGTTGTGAATTAGAAGTTGTGAACCACATACAGAAGTTGTGAACCACATACAGTAGTTGTGAACCACATACAGAAGTTGTGAACCACATACAGAGGTTGTGAACCACATACAGAGGTTGTGAACCACATACAGAAGTTGTGAACCACATACAGAAGTTGTGAACCACATACAGAAGTTGTGAACCACATACAGAAGTTGTGAACCACATACAGAAGTTGTGAACCACATACAGAAGTTGTGAACCACATACAGAAGTTGTGAACCACATACAGAAGTTGTGAACCACATACAGAGGTTGTGAACCACATACAGAAGTTGTGAACCAAATACAGAAGTTGTGAACCACATACAGAAGTTGTGAACCAACTACAGAAGTTGTGAACCACATACAGAAGTTGTGAACCACATACAGAAGTTGTGAACCACATACAGAAGTTGTGAACCACATACAGAAGTTGTGAACCACATACAGAAGTTGTGAACCACATACAGAAGTTGTGAACCACATACAGAAGTTGTGAACCACATACAGAAGTTGTGAACCACATACAGAAGTTGTGAACCACATACAGAAGTTGTGAACCACATACAGAAGTTGTGAACCACATACAGAAGTTGTGAACCACATACAGAAGTTGTGAATTTAAGGTGAAATGATCATGGAGAAGGGTCGAGAGATGGGGGGGGGGGCCCACCACAGTGTACGACCCCCCCTCCCCCTGTACTGTAGAAACAGATGTACACACACACACACACACACACACACACACACACACACACACACACACACACACACACACACAATGACGTTCAAAACATAAACAAACACATGCAAACACAAAACAAACCACGTACATATATTCGTTCTTTTAAGAGAACGAGCGAGCCAGCAAGGCCTGCAATTGATCTGGGTCAAAGGTCATGCTAAACTTGACAGCCAGGGTCATGTTGGTGTGGCTGGGGTAATATGGCTTGTAAGGCTATGTTGGTGTGGCTCTTATGACAACATAGGCTAAAGAGGCTATGTTGGGGTGGCAGTAAGGGGAGGTAACAAGGCCTGGGGAGGCTATGTTGGGGTGGCAGTAAGGGGAGGTAACAAGGCCTGGGGAGGCTATGTTGGGGTGGCAGTAAGGGGAGGTAACAAGGCCTGGGGAGGCTATGTTGGGGTGGCAGTAAGGGGAGGTAACAAGGCCTGGGGAGGCTATGTTGGGGTGGCAGTAAGGGGAGGTAACAAGGCCTGGGGAGGCTATGTTGGTGTGGCAGTAAGGGGGGTGACAAGGCCTGGGGAGGCTATGTTGGGGTGGCAGTAAGGGGAGGTAACAAGGCCTGGGGAGGCTATGTTGGTGTGGCAGTAAGGGGAGGTAACAAGGCCTGGGGAGGCTATGTTGGGGTGGCAGTAAGGGGAGGTAACAAGGCCTGGGGAGGCTATGTTGGTGTGGCAGTAAGGGGGGGGTGACAAGGCCTGGGGAGGCTATGTTGGGGTGGCAGTAAGGGGAGGTAACAAGGCCTGGGGAGGCTATGTTGGGGTGGCAGTAAGGGGGGTAACAAGGCCTGGGGAGGCTATGTTGGGGTGGCAGTAAGGGGAGGTAATAAGGCCTGGGGAGGTTATGTTGGGGTGGCAGTAAGGGGGGGATAACAAGGCTTGGGGAGGCTATGTTGGGGTGGCAGTAAGGGAGGTAACAAGGCCTGGGGAGGCTATGTTGGGGTGGCAGTAAGGGGAGGTAACAAGGCCTGGGGAGGCTATGTTGGGGTGGCAGTAAGGGGAGGTAACAAGGCCTGGGGAGGCTATGTTGGGGTGGCAGTAAGGGAGGTAACAAGGCCTGGGGAGGCTATGTTGGGGTGGTAGTAAGGGGAGGTAACAAGGCCTGGGGAGGCTATGTTGGGGTGGCAGTAAGGGGAGGTAACAAGGCCTGGGGAGGCTATGTTGGGGTGGCAGTAAGGGGAGGTAACAAGGCCTGGGGAGGCTATGTTGGGGTGGCAGTAAAGGGGAGATAACAAGGCCTGGGGAGGCTATGTTGGGGTGGCAGTAAGGGGAGGTAACAAGGCCTGGGGAGGCTATGTTGGGGTGGCAGTAAGGGGAGGTAACAAGGCCTGGGGAGGCTATGTTGGGGTGGCAGTAAGGGGAGGTAACAAGGCCTGGGGAGGCTATGTTGGGGTGGCAGTAAGGGGAGGTAACAAGGCCTGGGGAGGCTATGTTGGTGTGGCAGTAAGGGAGGTAACAAGGCCTGGGGAGGCTATGTTGGGGTGGAAGTAAGGGGAGGTAACAAGGCCTGGGGAGGCTATGTTGGGGTGGAAGTGGCTACGTTCACCTATACTAAACACCCCTCACCCCTCACCCCGCTCACCGGACGACCCTGATGGTGGACGACCCGTGACCTGAGAGAGAGAGAGAGAGAGAGAGAGAGAGAGAGAGAGAGAGAGAGAGAGAGAGAGAGAGAGAGAGAGAGCCCCCCCCCCTTGGGGCGCTAGGCACAAATCACTTCTCCCCTTCTCCCCAATACGTTCACACTCACTCTCTCTCCCCTCCTCCCCTCCACTCCCCCTTAACCCCTCCCTTACAAATTATCTTCCACTCACCCCCAGAGTCTGGGGGGGTCGTCTCTTCCCCCTCAGATAATACGTGTCAAGTGAGAAAAACACCGTGATCGCCTCGCACCTCCACCTGGATACAGAGAGCCACAGCCAACTACCAGTTAAGCTAACGGGCAACGACCCGGAGGGCCTGGTTAGCGAGGCAGGGAAGTCGTAACGACCCAATGGGTGGGGAGGCCAGCTCAATTATTGGGCAAGACGGTACGACCCTTTGGGCACGACGGTGCGAGCCGTGGGTACGACGGTACGACCCTTGAGAACGACGGTACGACCCTTGAGCACGACGGTACGACCCTTGAGCACGACGGTACGATCCTTGAGCACGACGGTACGACCCTTGAGCACGACGGTACGATCCTTGAGCACGACGGTACGACCCTTGAGCACGACGGTACGATCCTTGAGCACGACGGTACGATCCTTGAGCACGACGGTACGACCCTTGAGCACGACGGTACGATCCTTGAGCACGACGGTACGACCCTTGAGCACGACGGTACGATCCTTGAGCACGACGGTACGATCCTTGAGCACGACGGTACGACCCTTGAGCACGACGGTACGATCCTTGAGCACGACGGTACGACCCTTCAGCACGACGGTACGACCCTTGAGCACGATGGTACGATCCTTGAGCACGACGGTACGACCCTTCAGCACGACGGTACGACCCTTGAGCACGACGGTACGATCCTTGAGCACGACGGTACGACCCTTGAGCACGACGGTACGATCCTTGAGCACGACGGTACGACCCTTCAGCACGACGGTACGACCCTTGAGCACGATGGTACGATCCTTGAGCACGACGGTACGACCCTTCAGCACGACGGTACGACCCTTGAGCACGACGGTACGATCCTTGAGCACGACGGTACGACCCTTGAGCACGACGGTACGACCCTTGAGCACGACGGTACGACCCTTGAGCACGACGGTACGCCCCTTGAGCACGACGGTACGACCCTTGAGCACGACGGTACGATCCTTGAGCACGACGGTACGACCCTTGAGCACGACGGTACGACCCTTGAGCACGACGGTACGATCCTTGAGCACGACGGTACGACCCTTGAGCACGACGGTACGATCCTTGAGCACGACGGTACGATCCTTGAGCACGACGGTACGATCCTTGAGCACGACGGTACGATCCTTGAGCACGACGGTACGATCCTTGAGCACGACGGTACGATCCTTGAGCACGACGGTACGATCCTTGAACACGACGGTACGATCCTTGAGCACGACGGTACGATCCTTGAGCACGACGGTACGATCCTTGAGCACGACGGTACGATCCTTGAGCACGACGGTACGATCCTTGAGCACGACGGTACGATCCTTGAGCACGATGGTACGATCCTTGAGCACGACGGTACGACCCTTGAGCACGACGGTACGATCCTTGAGCACTAATGAGCGATTCGCTTTCAAAAGCATTGATATATATATATATATATATATATATATATATATATATATATATATATATATTTTTATTTTTTTTTTTATTATACTTTGTCGCTGTCTCCCGCGTTTGCGAGGTAGCGCAAGGAAACAGACGAAAGAAATGGCCCAACCCCCCCCCCCCATACACATGTATATACATACGTCCACACACGCAAATATACATACCTACACAGCTTTCCATGGTTTACCCCAGACGCTTCACATGCCTTGATTCAATCCACTGACAGCACGTCAACCCCGGTATACCACATCGCTCCAATTCACTCTATTCCTTGCCCTCCTTTCACCCTCCTGCATGTTCAGGCCCCGATCACACAAAATCTTTTTCACTCCATCTTTCCACCTCCAATTTGGTCTCCCTCTTCTCCTCGTTCCCTCCACCTCCGACACATATATCCTCTTGGTCAATCTTTCCTCACTCATTCTCTCCATGTGCCCAAACCACTTCAAAACACCCTCTTCTATATATATATATATATATATATATATATATATATATATATATATATATATATATATATATATATATATATATATAATACAATTAAAACAGTGGTATTAGCCTTTGAGCACCAGTGTCCAGCATGAGAAATATTGCCAATGCAAAAAAAAATATCATAAACATTTTCTCGCCCCACTGGCAACACTGATACCCCCCCAATAAACAACCCTCCCCCCCTCACTCCACCCCCCCCCCACACCCAGTGTCCACATTTTCCAATTAATTCGTTACCAATTAATTCAATTATCTGAGCCACCTCTAGCCATTCCTTCGGTAACAGTCGTATAGAACATTAATTATCAAATCTAGTAATTATCTTAAGAGTTGTACTATGAATGGTGTTTACATGTCTTGTTTACAGAGGAGAGTACATGATGAATGGTGTTTACATGTCTTGTTTACAGAGGACAGTACGTGATGAATGGTGTTTATGTCTTGTTTACAGAGGACAGTACGTGATGAATGGTGTTTACATATCTTGTTTACAGAGGACAGTACGTGACGAATGGTGTTTATATATCTTGTTTACAGAGGACAGGACGTGATTAATGGTGTTTACATGTCTTGTGTGCAGAGGACAGTACGTGATTAATGGTGTTTACATGTCTTGTTTACAGAGGACAGTACGTGATTAATGGTGTTTACATGTCTTGTTTACAGAGGACAGTACGTGATTAATGGTGTTTACATGTCTTGTGTGCAGAGGACAGTACGTGATTAATGGTGTTTACATGTCTTGTTTACAGAGGACAGTACGTGATTAATGGTGTTTACATGTCTTGTTTACAGAGGACAGTACGTGATTAATGGTGTTTACATGTCTTGTTTACAGAGGACAGTACATGATGAATGGTGTTTATAAGTCTTGTTTACAGAGGACAGTACGTGATTAATGGTGTTTACATGTCTTGTTTACAGAGGACAGTACGTGATTACTGGTGTGTTTATATGTCTTGTTTACAGAGGACAGTACGTGATTAATGGTGTTTACATGTCTTGTTTACAGAGGACAGTACGTGATGAATGGTGTTTACATGTCTTGTTTACAGAGGACAGTACGTGAGGAATGGTGTTTACATGTCTTGTTTACAGAAGACAGTACGTGAGGAATGGTGTTTACATGTCTTGTTTACAGAAGACAGTACGTGATGAATGGTGTTTATATGTCTTGTTTACAGAGGACAGTACGTGATGAATGGTGTGTGTTTACATGTCTTGTTTACAGAGGACAGGACGTGATTAATGGTGTTTACATGTCTTGTTTACAGAAGACAGTACGTGATTAATGGTGTTTACATGTCTTGTGTACAGAGGACAGTACGTGATTAATGGTGTTTACATATCTTGTGTACAGAGGACAGTACGTGATGAATGGTGTGAGTTTACATGTCTTGTTTACAGAGGACAGTACGTGATTAATGGTGTTTACATGTCTTGTGTACAGAGGACAGTACGTGATTAATGGTGTTTACATATCTTGTGTACAGAGGACAGTACGTGATTAATGGTGTTTACATGTCTTGTTTACAGAGGGCAGTACGTGATTAATGGTGTTTACGTCTTGTTTACAGAGGACAGTACGTGATTAATGGTGTTTACATGTCTTGTGTACAGAGGACAGTACGTGATTAATGGTGTTTACATGTCTTGTTTACAGAGGACAGTACGTGATTAATGGTGTTTACATGTCTTGTTTACAGAGGACAGTACGTGATTAATGGTGTTTACATATCTTGTTTACAGAGGACAGTACGTGATTAATGGTGTTTACATGTCTTGTTTACAGAGGACAGTACGTGATTAATGGTGTTTACATGTCTTATTTACAGAGGACAGTACGTGATTAATGGTGTTTACATGTCTTGTTTACAGAGGACAGGACGTGATGAATGGTGTTTACATGTCTTGTTTACAGAGGACAGTACGTGATTAATGGTGTTTACATGTCTTGTTTACAGAGGACAGTACGTGGGGTCCCGACTGGAGAAGTTCCTCAATATGAAGACGACCGCTCCACTCACACTCCCACTCACCTCTCCCACTCACCTCTCCCAGGCCCACACACTCACTCCTCTCATCTTCCCTCTCCCATGTTGCTCCCAGGCCCACACTCACTCACCCACTCACCCCTCATCTCCACCACCACAACCCCCCCCTCACCTCACCCCCACCACTATCAGAAACCCCCTCACCTCACCCCCACCACCACCACAACCCCCTCACCTCACCTCACCACCACCACAACCCCCCTCCCTCACCTCCACCATCACAACCCCCTCCCTCACCTCCACCACCACAACCCCCTCCCTCACCTCACCCCCACCACCATCACAACCCCCACCTCACCTTACCTCACCACCACCACAACCCCCACCTCACCTCCACCATCACAACCCCCTCCCTCACCTCACCCCACCACCACCACAAACCCCCCCTCCCTCACCTCACCTCACCCCACCACCACCACAACCCCCACCTCACCTTACCTCACCACCACCACAACCCCCACCTCACCTCCACCATCACAACCCCCTCCCTCACCTCACCTCCACCACCACCACAAACCCCCCCTCCCTCACCCCACCACCACCACAACCCCCACCTCACCTCCACCACCACCACAAACCCCCCTCCCTCACCTCCACCACCACAACCCCCCTCCTTACCTCACCTCCACCACCACAATCCCCCCTCACCTCACCCCCACCACCACCACAACCCCCTCCTCACCTCACCCCCACCACCACCACAACCCCCCCTCACCTCACCCCACCACCACCACAACCCCCCCTCACCTCACCCACCACCACCACAACCCCCCTCACCTCACCCCACCACCACCACAACCCCCACCTCACCTCACCCCACCACCACCACCACAACCCCACCTCACCTCACCCCACCACCACCACAACCCCCCCTCACCTCACCCCCACCACCACCACAAACCCCCCTCACCTCACCCCACCACCACCACCACCCCCCCTCACCTCACCCCACCACCACCACCACAACCCCCACCTCACCTCACCCCACCACCACCACAACCCCCACCTCACCTCACCCCACCACCATCACAAACCCCCCTCACCTCACCCCCACCACCACCACAACCCCCTCCCTCACCTCACCCCACCACCACCACAACCCCCCCTCACCTCACCCCCACCACCACCACAACCCCCCTCACCTCACCTCCACCACCACCACAACCCCCCTCACCTCACCCCACCACCACCACAACCCCCCCTCACCTCACCTCACCACCACCACAACCCCCCTCACCTCACCCCACCACCACCACCACAACCCCCACCTCACCTCACCCCACCACCACCACAACCCCCACCTCACCTCACCCCACCACCATCACAAACCCCCCTCACCTCACCCCCACCACCACCACAACCCCCTCCCTCACCTCACCCCACCACCACCACAACCCCCCCCCTCACCTCACCCCCACCACCACCACAACCCCCCTCACCTCACCCTACCACCATCACAACAACCCCCCTCACCTCACCCCCACCACCACCACAACCCCCTCCCTCACCTCACCCCACCACCACCACAACCC
>NC_092288.1:23860587-23865587 GCF_036320965.1 Panulirus ornatus | reverse complement strand
GGTTCTCTCCCCCTGAGATAAGGGGTCATGGCTCTCTCCCCCTGAGATAAGGGGTCATGGTTCTCTCCCCCTGAGATAAGGGGTCATGGTTCTCTCCCCCTGAGATAAGGGGTCATGGCTCTCTCTCCCCCTGAGATAAGGGGTCTTGGCTCCCTCCCCCTGAGATAGGGGTCATGGTTCTCTCCCCCTGAGATAAGGGTCATGGCTCTCCCCCCCTGAGATAAGGGGTCATGGTTCTCTCCCCCTGAGATAAGGGGTCATGGCTCTCTCCCCCTGAGATAAGGGGTCATGGCTCTCCCCCTGAGATAAGGGTCATGGCTCTCCCCCTGAGATAAGGGGTCATGGTTCTCTCCCCCTGAGATAAGGGGTCATGGTTCTCTCCCCCTGAGATAAGGGGTCATGGTTCTCTCCCTGAGATAAGGGTCATGGCTCTCCCCTGAGATAAGGGTCATGGCTCTCCCCCTGAGATAAGGGTCATGGCTCCCCCCCTGAGATAAGGGTCATGGCTCTCTCCCTGAGATAAGGGTCATGGCTCTCCCCTGAGATAAGGGTCATGGCTCTCCCCTGAGATTGGGGTCATGGCTCTCCCCTGAGATTGGGGTCATGGCTCTCCCCCCCTGAGGTACGGTCATGGCTCTCCCCCTGAGATAAGGGTCATGGCTCTCCCCTGAGATAAGGGTCATGGCTCTCCCCCTGAGATAGGGTCATGGCTCTCCCCTGAGATAAGGGTCATGGCTCTCCCTTGAGATTGGGGTCATGGCTCTCTCTCCCCCTGAGATAGGGTCATGGCTCTCCCCCTGAGATAAGGGTCATGGCTCTCCCCTGAGATTGGGGTCATGGCTCTCCCCTGAGATTGGGGTCATGGCTCTCCCCCCCTGAGGTACGGTCATGGCTCTCCCCCTGAGATAAGGGTCATGGCTCTCCCCCTGAGATAAGGGTCATGGCTCTCCCCTGAGATTGGGGTCATGGCTCTCCCCTGAGATTGGGGTCATGGCTCTCCCCCCCTGAGGTACGGTCATGGCTCTCCCCCTGAGATAAGGGTCATGGCTCTCCCCCTGAGATAAGGGTCATGGCTCTCCCCTGAAATTGGGGTCATGGCTCTCCCCTGAGATAAGGGTCATGGCTCTCCCCTGAGATTGGGGTCATGGCTCTCCCCTGAGATAAGGGTCATTGCCTACCCCTACCCTGAGGTACGGTCATGGCTCTCCCCCTGAGATAAGGGGTCATGGTTCTCTCCCCCTGAGATAAGGGTCATGGCTCTCCCCCACCTTGAGAAAGGGTTCCATGGCTCTCCCCGGATCTAAGGGGGGATGGGTGTCTCCCCCAGAGACAACCAGAGCCGAGTCTTTAGTAAATGGGACGTGATGTGTGTGTGTGTGTGTGTGTGTGTGTGTGTGTGTGTGTGTGTGTACAGGAGGGAAAGCTTATATGAGACGAGGGAGGGAAGGGAGGGAAGGGGGAGGGGAAAGACGAGGTGGGAAGGGGAAAGACAACCCCCCCCCCCCACAGCTTAGTCGTCCGAGGGGAAGGGCAGGCGGAGGGGGCAATACACCCACATGCCACATGCCACATACCACACGCCACATCCCACTTGCCACATACCACATCCACATGCCACATACCACATCCACATGCCACATCCCACATGCCACATACCACATGCCACATACCACATACACATGCCACATACCACATACACATGCCACATACCACATACACATGCCACATACCATATACACATGCCACATACCACATGCCACATACCACATACCACATACACATGCCACATACCACATACACATGCCACATACCACATGCCACATACCACATGCCACATACCACATACACATGCCACATACCACATACACATGCCACATCCCACATGCCACATACCACATGCCACATACAACATACCACATCCCACATGCCACATCCCACATGCCACATACAACATACCACATGCCACATACCACATGCCACATACCACATGCCACATACCACATCTGAAAAATAAAGAAAACGACTAAATATTTATCAAGTGGATCAACTTACGGGTGGACCAAATTGGTGTTACCGTACTCCTCCAGCTTTGTTGTATGGCCATGGATCACCATCGCACTGCTGTCTCCTCCATGGAATCCCCACACCTGAAGGAGGCCACCCTCTCCCTGCTACGTTGCGTAGCGCAGCCTCGATGCTGCAGGACCCATGTGGGAGCATCATAGCCACACCATGGGAGACCCATGCATGTTACAGTGGCCCCAGGCAGGCTACACCGCCCCCCCATGCATGGGGGGGGACCCATGAATTACACCATCACTGTCACCATAACACCATCACTGTCACCATACACCATCACTGTCACCATACACCATCACTGTCACCATACCACCACCCTCACCATACACCATCACTGTCACCATACCACCATCACTGTCACCATACCACTACCCTCACCATACACCATCACTGTCACCATACACCATCACTGTCACCATACCACCACCCTCACTATACACCATCACTGTCACCATACCACTACCCTCACCATACACCATCACTGTCACCATACCACCATCACTGTCACCATACCACCACCCTCACCATACACCATCACTGTCACCATACCACTACCACCATCACTGTCACCATACCACCTAACTCAACCTATACACCATTCACTGTCACCATACCACCAATCACTCTCACATACCACTACCCTCACCATAAGACCACTCTGTCACCCATTACACCAACACTGTCACCAATACACCAACCCATCACTGTAACACCATCACTGTCACCATACACCCCTACTACATCACTGTCACAACACTAACTGTCACTACACTCTCACTATAACCATCAACTGTCACCATACCACCATCACTGTCACCATACCACCACCCCTCACCTATACACCATCACTGTCACCATACCAGCCACCCTCACCATACACCATCACCTGTCACCTACCACTACCCTCACCATACACCATCACTGTCACCATACACCATCACTGTCACCATACCACCACCCTCACTATACACCATCACTGTCACCATACACCATCACTGTCACCATACCACCACCCTCACTATACACCATCACTGTCACCATACCACTCACCCTCACCATACACCATCACTGTCACCATACACCAATCACTGTCACCATACCACCACCCTCACCATACCACCATCACTGTCACCATACCACTACCCTCACCTATACACCATCACTGTCACCATACCACCATCACTGTCACCATACCACTACCCTCTATCACCATCACTGTCCCATACACATCACTGTCACATACCACAACCCTCACCATACACCATCACTGTCACCCATACCACCACACCCTCACCATACACCATCACTGTCACCATACACTACCCTCACCATACACCATCACTGTCACCATACCACCATCATTCACCATACACCATCACTGTCACCATACCACCACACACCCTCACCATACACAATCACTGTCACCATACCACCACCCTCAACCATACACCATCACTGTCACCATACCACCACCCTCACCATACACCATCACTGTCACCATACCACTACCCTCACCATACACCATCACTGTCACCATACCACCATCACTGTCACCATACCACTACCCTCACCATACACCATCACTGTCACCATACCACCATCACTGTCACCATACCACTACCCTCACCATACACCATCACTGTCACCATACCACCATCACTGTCACCATACCACCACCCTCACTATACACCATCACTGTTACCATACCACCACCCTCACCATACACCATCACTGTCACCATAACACCATCACTGTCACCATACCACTACCCTCACCATACACCATCACTGTCACCATACCACCATCACTGTCACCATACCACCACCCTCACCATACACCATCACTGTCACCATACCACCACCCTCACCATACACCATCACTGTCACCATAACACCATCACTGTCACCATACCACCACCCTCACCATACACCATCACTGTCACCATACCACCACCCTCACCATACACTATCACTGTCACCATACCACCACCCTCACCATACACCATCACTGTCACCATACACCATCACTGTCACCATACCACCACCCTCACCATACACCATCACTGTCACCATACACCATCACTGTCACCATACCACCACCCTCACCATACACCATCACTGTCACCATACCACTACCCTCACCATACACCATCACTGTCACCATACCACCACCCTCACCATACACCATCACTGTCACCATACCACCACCCTCACCATACACCATCACTGTCACCATACCACTACCCTCACCATACACCATCACTGTCACCATACCACTACCCTCACCATACACCATCACTGTCACCATACCACCATCACTGTCACCATACCACCACCCTCACCATACACCATCACTGTCACCATACACCATCACTGTCACCATACCACCACCCTCACCATACACCATCACTGTCACCATACCACCACCCTCACCATACACCATCACTGTCACCATACCACTACCCTCACCATACACCATCACTGTCACCATACCACTACCCTCACCATACACCATCACTGTCACCATACCACTACCCTCACCATACACCATCACTGTCACCATACCACCACCCTCACCATACACCATCACTGTCACCATACCACCACCCTCACCATACACCATCACTGTCACCATACCACTACCCTCACCATACACCATCACTGTCACCATACCACCATCACTGTCACCATACCACTACCCTCACCATACACCATCACTGTCACCATACCACCATCACTGTCACCATACCACTACCCTCACCATACACCATCACTGTCACCATACCACCACCCTCACCATACACCATCACTGTCACCATAACACCATCACTGTCACCATACACCATAACTGTCACCATACCACCACCCTCACCATACACCATCACTGTCACCATACCACTACCCTCACCATACACCATCACT